>NC_068454.1:27737935-27760435 GCF_023373465.1 Oncorhynchus keta | reverse complement strand
TCAGCAGGACAGACGGGATGAAGCTAATACAACTGTTTTTTTATAAGCTCAGGAACGAAAAAGCTTTTCTCTTTCATGTTGTTCAAAGCCTTTTATTCTCTCTTAGTTCCCTTTCTTCGCTTTCTTCTACCTTTATCATTATTTTCCTTTCTGTCATGTTCTCTGTTTTCTCCATCCTCCAGTCCTGTGGTGTTTCATTCTGCTTTAGTATCAGCTCATTACTGTGAATAAATAGTCTTTCTGGGCAGAAGTGTTAAATATTCCTGTTATCTTTAAAAGGCCAGCTGCAGTGGCTGCAGATAAAGCTAGCTAGCTAGCTAGCTGCATGGAGCCACCATTAACATGTCACCTGGAAAGAGCTTTTAAACAAGCGCTAACCGCTAGCATGCAGGCAGGCCTAATCTCTTTAGTTTTCTAACGCCATACAGCTTGATCAACCAACGCTTAAAAATAATAATAGGAAGTAGGCTTTTGTTGTAAAAAAGTATATTTTCTACTGTTTGCATGACTGTCTGTCTGTTATTGTTCGGTAATTATGGAGTGAATGCATCACACACTTGACATGTTTTTTATTCGGCATCGTTTGCAGTTTATATTTCTTCATTTAACTTTTTATTTAACATTTATTTAACTAGGGAAAACAATTAGGAATGAATTCCTGCACAATGACGTGGAAAGTCACAATGTGCTCAGTCCAACGTCAGTCCACCATTTTATTTGAACACTTAGTCCCGGTCTCTCAGCAGTCTATTCACAGGGTTGTCATATCCCGTCGTCATGGTACGGTTCCTTAGCTGCGTCTAGCCCTGGGTCCATAATCCATATCTTCTGACTGTCACTTAATTAACATGGTAACAGCTTCTGTATTGTATAAGGCCCACGCCCATACCGGCCTCTACCGGAGTACATGGCAGGCCCTGCAGCGGCAGTCTATCAATCTACCTCCTCTCTCTTCTCTCTCTCTCTCTCTCTGTCTGTCTGTCTGTCTGTCTGTCTGTCTGTCTGTCTGTCTGTCTGTCTGTCTGTCTGTCTGTCTGTCTGTCTGTCTGTCTGTCTGTCTGTCTGTCTGTCTGTCTGTCTGTCTGTCATTTTGCATTCAGGAGCTTCAGACATTATCAATATAGGCTCTTTTTCCATCCTTCTGCTACCAGATTGTCCTCTCTCTCTCTCTCTCCCTCTCTCTTTTTCCTTCTCTCTCTCTAAATATGTTATCCTAATGTTTTTCTTTTCACTGCTCTCCAAGCACCCAGCATTGTTAATCCCAAACTGCCATCCCTCTCTTTTTGTATTTCATTCCATTCCGTTAAACACCAAGCTCTCTGTCACGGATCCCTCCAGAACTTTCATCACACACACCTCTCCCCTATTCCCACCGATTAGTATTTGTACATGTGCCCTTTGGTTTCCATTGGGCTGTCCATTATTTTTCCAATGTCCGCTGAGCTGTGTGTTTTGGGCTTTCGTGCCCTTGTGGATTGCGCAGATGATTACGGGTCTCATCCCTTAATTATTGTGCGCGTGTGTATTTATTCAAGGTACTCCTCGCTCTTGTGTTTGGGTTTCAAGCCTGTGTTTGTGTACGTGTTTGTTTGGTCTTCGTCCCCGGGTCCTTACACGTCACGCCGTAATTTGGGGCGTAATAAAAAAACTATTACACATTCCTGCGCCTGTCTCCCAAATCTTTCATACCAAAGTGACACTCTCCTCTTCTTTTTTATTTCAACACTTGTTCCTCTTCCAATAGTGATTAGTCCAGCCAAATAGCTGGAATTCGCTATTTGTAAAAATATCTCTCTCCTTTGCCAGCTTGAGCAGATGAACCATCGAAGCTAGAAATTCACCTGGCAGAAAGAAAGGAATTGGAGGAAAAGAGGAGAGGAGAGAAGAGATTATAAGAGGGGAAAAACAGATTTGAGAGAGAGAGACAGAGAGAGAGAGGGGGGGGGAGAGGGTGAGGGAGAGAGAGAGAAATATATACATTCTTAGTTTTAGCCAATTAGTGTGAGAAGCCACTGGTAATTAACTCTCCAGGGACCCAGAGGAATAGTCATGCACTCGTTTACATAATAAGAGAGGGAGTGCTCCCTCTCTTCCCTCCCTTCTCTCTCGCTATCTCTTTCCTCTCTCCTCTCTCTCCGCTCTGGCCCCGATGAAAGTTCTGGAGGTATCCGTGAAAGATGCCTATGAGAAATTCTTCAGCCAGAAAAAAAAAGACCATGATTTTGAGGACTTTCAAAAATGCTATCTACAGAATAGTTCTTTGGAGGAAGGATTATTTACATATATGTGACATTTGTATCTAAGTTATTTATCGAAGTTGGCCTAACCCGGGCCGGGCCGAGGACGTGGATGTCGATTATGTCAGCCCCCGTCACCGCTCTGGTTCAGAGGTTAAATGCGGAAGACAAGTTTCAGTTGAATGCATTCAGTTGTATAACTGTCTAGGATTTCCCCCCTTCCCCTTCCTTTCCCGCCGGGGAAGATGGCTGCCGTTTTACCAATTGTGTTATTGTGCATTTTTTTTGCGTTGTTTAAAACTTATTTTGTACATAATGTTTCTGCCACCGTCTCTTATGAATGAAAAGAGCTTCTGGATATCAGGACAGCGATTACTCACCTCGTATTGGACAAAGATTTTTTTCTTTAACGAGTCGGACGTGAAGGATTTACTTCAGGAACCCGACAAGGCCCACATCCCCGTTATTCGCATGAGAAAGAGACGGTGATATCGGGGAAGTAGGTCGGGGTGCCTTGTAAGGATCCGACGGTGAGTGGGTCTTCTACCTCTAACATCAGTCCTATTATTTGTAAACAACAGCTGGTGCACAAAATCGAATATTAACTTCTTTGGGATAGGGGACAGCATTTTCACTTTTGGATGAATAGCGTGCCCAGAGTGAACTGCCTCCTACTCAGGCCCAGATGCTAATATATGCATATTATTATTAGTATTGGATAGAAAACACTCTGCGTTAGCTGCGTTCCATTGCATTTCTACAGACAAAGGAATTCTCCGATTGAAACATTATTGAAGATTTATGATAAAAACATCCTGAAGATTAATTTCTACGAACTGTAATATGACTTTTCGTCTGAACTTTCGCCTGGACTTGGCTACGCCTCGTGAGTTTGGATTGTGTACTAAACGCGCAAACAAAAAGGAGGTATTTGGACATAAATGATGGACTTTATCGAACAAATCAAACATTTATTGTGGAACTGGGATTCCTGGGAGTGCATTCTGATGAAGATCATCAAAGGTAAGTGAATATTTATAACGCTATTTCTGACTTCTGTTGACTCCACAACATGGCGGATGGCTTGTATGGCTTGTTTTTGTGTCTGAGCACCACACTCACCACACTTGCATGGTGTGCTTTTTCGGAAAAGCTTTTTATTTTACCCCCTTTTTCTCCCCAATTTTGTGGTATCCAATTGTTTAGTAACTACTATCTTGACTCATCGCTACAACTCCCGTACGGGCTCGGGAGAAACGAAGGTTGAAAGTCATGTGTTCTTAGATACACAACCCAACCAAGCCGCACTGCTTCTTAACACATCGCGCATCCAACCCGGAAGCCAGCCGCACCAATGTGTCGGCTGGCTTCCTGGCACCTGGCAACCTTGGTTGGCGTGCACTGCGCCCGGCCCGCCACAGGAGTAGGTAGTGTGCGATGAGACAAGGATATCCCTACCAGCCAAACCCTCCCTAACCCGAACGACGCCTGGCCAATTGTGCGTCCCTCCACGGACCTCCCGGTCGCGGCCGGTTACGACAGAGCCTGGGCGCGAACCCAGAGTCTCTGGTGGCACAGCACCCTTACTTTTTAACCTCTTGATTCTAGCCATCCCGGATCCGGGATCGTGAATACAGCCTCAAGCTCATTACCATAACGCAATGTTAACTATTCATGAAAATAGCAAATTAAATGAAATAAATATATTTGCTCTCAAGCTTAGCCTTTTGTTAACAACACTGTCGTCTCAGATTTTCAAAATATGCTTTTGAACCATAGGTAAACAAGCATTTGTGTAAGAGTATTGATAGCCTAGCATAGCATTTAGCCTCGCATTCAGCATGCAACATTTTCACAAAAACAAGAAAAGCATTCAAATAAAATAATTTACCTTTGAAGAACTTCAGATGTTTTCAATGAGGAGACTCTAAGTTGGATAGCAAATGTTCAGTTTTTACAAAAAGATTATTTGTGTAGACAAATCGCTCTGTTTTCTTCATCACGTTTGGGTAAGAAAAAAACAGAAAATTAAGTCATTACAACGCAAACTTTTTCCAAATTCACTCCATAATATCGACTGAAACATGGCAAACGTTGTTTGATGTAAATTGATGTGGCTCTCTGCAAAATCACCGGATGTTTTGGAAGCAAAACATTACTGAACGTAACACGCCAATGTAAACTGAGATTTTTGGATATAAATATGAACTTTATCGAACAAAACATACATGTATTGTGTAACATGTAATCCTATGAGTATCATCTGATGAAGATCATCAAAGGTTAGTGATTCATTTTATCTCTATTTCTGCTTTTTGTGACTCCTCTCTTTGGCTGGAAAAATGGCTGTGGTGTGCTTTCGTCATAAAACCTTTTTGAACTCGGACACTGTGGTGGGATTAACAACAAGTTTATCTTTAAATGGTGTAAAATAATGTATAGTTGAGGAATTTTAATTATGAGATTTCTGTTGTTTTGAATTTGGTGCCCTGCACTTTCACTGGCTGTTGTCATATCGGGATCTAAGCCATAAGAAGGTAACAATGTCATAGAAAAATTAAATGATGTGATTTTTACAGTTTTTATAAATACAGTGTCATTGTGTGAATTTTACAGTGAATATTGGCCTACCATTTATGCACTGGAATGGCCATGACATGCTTCCCGTGGTTAAGTTATTATTGCCATGTCAGACACTCAAATTGTAAATTCAAATCAAATGTTATTTGTTACATATGCCAAATACAACAGGTGTAGACCGTTCAGTGAAATGCTTACTTACAAGCGCTGAACAACAATGCAGTTTTAAGAAAATCCCCCCAAAAAGTAAGAGATAAGAATAACAAATAATTAAAGAGCAGCAGTAAATAACAATAACGGCGCTATATACAGGGGGTACTGGTACAGAGTCTTTGTGGAGGCTATATACAGGAGGTACTGGTACAGAGTCTTTGTGGAGGCTATATACAGGGGGTACTGGTACAGAGTCTTTGTGGAGGCTATATACAGGAGGTACTGGTACAGAGTCTTTGTGGAGGCTATATACAGGGGGTACTGGTACAGAGTATTTGTGGAGGCTATATACAGGGGGTACTGTTACGGAGTCTTTGTGGAGGCTATATACAGGGGGTACTGGTACAGAGTCTTTGTGGAGGCTATATACAGGAGGTACTGTTACAGAGTCTTTGTGGAGGCTATATACAGGGGGTACTGGTACAGAGTCTTTGTGGAGGCTATATACAGGAGGTACTGGTACAGAGTCTTTGTGGAGGCTATATACAGGGGGTACTGTTACAGAGTCTTTGTGGAGGCTATATACATGGGGTACTGGTACATAGTCTTTGTGGAGGCTATATACAGGGGGTACTGTTACAGAGTCTTTGTGGAGGCTATATACAGGGGGTACTGTTACAGAGTCTTTGTGGAGGCTATATACATGGGGTACTGGTACATAGTCTTTGTGGAGGCTATATACAGGGGGTACTGTTACAGAGTCTTTGTGGAGGCTATATACAGGGAGTACTGTTACAGAGTCTTTGTGGAGGCTATATACAGGGGGTACTGTTACAGAGTCTTTGTGGGGGCTATATACATGGGGTACTGGTACATAGTCTTTGTGGAGGCTATATACAGGGGGTACTGTTACAGAGTCTTTGTGGAGGCTATATACAGGGGGTACTGTTACAGAGTCTTTGTGGAGGCTGTATACAGGGGGTACTGGTACATAGTCTTTGTGGAGGCTATATACAGGGGGTACTGGTACAGAGTCTTTGTGGAGGCTATATACAGGGGGTACTGTTACAGAGTCTTTGTGGAGGCTATATACAGGGGGTACTGGTACAAAGTCTTTGTGGAGGCTATATACAGGGGGTACTGGTACAAAGTCTTTGTGGAGGCTATATACATGGGGTACTGTTACAGAGTCTTTGTGGAGGCTATATACAGGGGGTACTGGTACAGAGTCTTTGTGGAGGCTATATACAGGGGGTACTGGTACAGAGTCTTTGTGGAGGCTATATACAGGGGGTACTGGTACAGAGTCTTTGTGGAGGCTATATACAGGGGGTACTGTTACAGAGTCTTTGTGGAGGCTATATACATGGGGTACTGTTACAGAGTCTTTGTGGAGGCTATATACAGGGGGTACTGGTACAGAGTCTTTGTGGAGGCTATATACATGGGGTGCTGGTACAGAGTCTTTGTGGAGGCTATATACAGGGGGTACTGTTACAGAGTCTTTGTGGAGGCTATACACATGGGGTGCTGGTACAGAGTCTTTGTGGAGGCTATATACATGGGGTGCTGGTACAGAGTCTTTGTGTCAATTTACGGGGGACACTGGTTAGTCAAGGTAATTGAGGTAATTATGTACATGTAGGTAGAGTTATTTAAAGTGACTATGCATAGATAATAACAGAGAGTAGTAGCAGTGTAGGGGGAGGGGCAATGCATATAGTCTGGGTAGCCATTTGATTAGCTGTTCAGGAGTCTTATGGCTTAGGGGTAGAAGCTGTTTAGAAGCCTCTTGGACCTAAAACTGCCAATTGCGCAAAAATTGGAGTTGAAAAATAAATCAAACAGCAGTGGCAAGCTGGGATCCCCCTCTTTTCAATAATTACTAACAAAACTCTTGTCTTGTCCCGAGCTTGCTTTTAGGAATATTGCGGGCTTATTAGAACACATTTCTTTCCATGGAGCAACCAGCTGTATGAGAAGTTGTGCACTCCATAGTTGATATTCTGCTGATAAATTAAAGACACAGCTCATTACCCACTTTTGGGATTTTTGTGTTTATTTTTTTAACAATTATTTTGACTACAGAATAGCATTATTACAATATTCATTTGAATTTTTTTCCCTGTATATGTTTAACCAACATGTGATTTGTGTCTTGGCAAGCAAGCAGCTACATAGTGTAGGCCTATTGGCAAGAGGCTGAATGTATCTCACCTTTCTGTCTCTGAATGTGTAGGCCGTCTACCTGATGCTGTCTGGTCAAAAAGAGTATTACATTGTTGCCGCCCATACTGTAGCATTGAATGCAAGGGAAGCCAGTGAGTGTTGAGCTAAACTGAGTGAATGGTCCAGGCGCACGAAAAGAAGAAGTGTAAAGGGAAGACAGTGAGTGTTGAGCTAAACTGAGTGAATGGTCCAGGCGCACGAAAAGAAGAAGTGTAAAGGGAAGACAGTGAGTGTTGAGCTAAACTGAGTGAATGGTCCAGGTGCACGAAAAGAAGAAGTGTAAAGGGAAGCCAGTGAGTGTTGAGCTAAACTGAGTGAATGGTCCAGGCGCACGAAAAGAAGAAGTGTAAAGGGAAGACAGTGAGTGTTGAGCTAAACTGAGTGAATGGTCCAGGCGCACGAAAAGAAGAAGTGTAAAGGGAAGACAGTGAGTGTTGAGCTAAACTGAGTGAATGGTCCAGGTGCACGAAAAGAAGAAGTGTAAAGGGAAGACAGTGAGTGTTGAGCTAAACTGAGTGAATGGTCCAGGCGCACGAAAAGAAGAAGTGTAAAGGGAAGACAGTGAGTGTTGAGCTAAACTGAGTGAATGGTCCAGGCGCACGAAAAGAAGAAGTGTAAAGGGAAGCCAGTGAGTGTTGAGCTAAACTGAGTGAATGGTCCAGGCGCACGAAAAGAAGAAGTGTAAAGGGAAGACAGTGAGTGTTGAGCTAAACTGAGTGAATGGTCCAGGCGCACGAAAAGAAGAAGTGTAAAGGGAAGACAGTGAGTGTTGAGCTAAACTGAGTGAATGGTCCAGGCGCACGAAAAGAAGAAGTGTAAAGGGAAGACAGTGAGTGTTGAGCTAAACTGAGTGAATGGTCCAGGCGCACGAAAAGAAGAAGTGTAAAGGGAAGCCAGTGAGTGTTGAGCTAAACTGAGTGAATGGTCCAGGCGCACGAAAAGAAGAAGTGTAAAGGGAAGCCAGTGAGTGTTGAGCTAAACTGAGTGAATGGTCCAGGCGCACGAAAAGAAGAAGTGTAAAGGGAAGCCAGTGAGTGTTGAGCTAAACTGAGTGAATGGTCCAGGCGCACGAAAAGAAGAAGTGTAAAGGGAAGACAGTGAGTGTTGAGCTAAACTGAGTGAATGGTCCAGGCGCACGAAAAGAAGAAGTGTAAAGGGAAGACAGTGAGTGTTGAGCTAAACTGAGTGAATGGTCCAGGCGCACGAAAAGAAGAAGTGTAAAGGGAAGCCAGTGAGTGTTGAGCTAAACTGAGTGAATGGTCCAGGCGCACGAAAAGAAGAAGTGTAAAGGGAAGACAGTGAGTGTTGAGCTAAACTGAGTGAATGGTCCAGGCGCACGAAAAGAAGAAGTGTAAAGGGAAGCCAGTTTGGATTTGGCTTCACTCCAATCACATCACATCGAGAGCAATAAGTCATTAACAGAAACAACTTGAAGAAGGTTCATCTCGTTCTGTTGTTGTCCTCCGGTGGCCAGCTAGCTAAAATTGTCCCTTTCTTAAATTAGCCATGGAAGGAGATAGGGATTTGGACTTGTGGTTTTGCTTAGTTCTCTGTACTGGCCAATGATTATAACGTTGATTATGATCAAACCATAAATTATTGCATTGTGCCCCTGGCCTGAGAGGATGGAAGTTCAATATGTAGATAGATGTAGAAGGCTAATGTTAACTAGCTAACAATGCCCATGAAAGAAAGTTAGGCTAATGAGCAAGCACTTTAGCCAGGTAGCCTAGGACAATAACAAATACAAATGTGTACTGTATGACAGTTATAGACCGTTTCGTCAACATGAAACAGAGGAGGATGGCATTTCTCCATATGTTTTTTCTATGTACACGAACGAGCGCACGCACACACACACACACACACACACACACACACACACACACACACACACACACACACACACACACACACACACACACACACACACACACACACACACACACACACAGAGGGAGGGAAATTCGAACCATAGACAGCCACATCATATTTAGCTTACGTTGATTAGACTAAATTGTTTTTCGTATCTTTCAGTAGTCACTGTATTAGACTAAGCATAGGTGAATTAATGATTTTGAAATGTTGAAGTTGAAATGGTGCTGGATAGTAGAGAAAGCTTCTGTTTTCTTTGCGACTTGAGGTAACTCTCCGTGGTTCTAAAACAAGTTGTTTAGTAGTCTGGAAATGTTTCATTACATGCAATATGCTTTGTGGATTTCACCCGATAGAGGTTGCTCTCTGGTTTTGTGATTAAAAAAATGTATGGTTTAATTTATTCTGCCACTGTGTCTTTTTATTATCTCGACCTTAGGCCGATATATCACAGTGTCAAGGCATATGAATTTACAGGATATAGAGCAAACAATGCAATTATCACAACACATAGGTTGTAATATGGCTTATTTTCTCTGGTTTGGCTTCCCCGGTGGTTTTACCCACCCACCACTACTGCTGTTGTGTAGGATGTCTGATATGACAAGCAGGTGGAGGACATTTATTCTGTGATTGTGAAATGCGCTCGCCGATGTTCAACTCTGCCTTGGCTAAGACGGGTCTGGTGCAAGTATCAAGGGGTCCAGCTTTTGTCAAATTAATGTTAAATTGGACCGGTTGTAGCAGGTTAGGAAAATTAACGTAGCAGGTTATAAGAATTAGGCTAAGGTTAGGAAAAGGGTTAGAGTTAGCTCAAATACATTCATTTGACAAAAGCTGGATCCCTTCTAGCCATGACCGTATCCAGGCCCTACTGAGGCAAGGTTTGACAAGGCTTTAACATTCTTGCCTCGGCTTGGAAACCAAAAAGTGTGAAGTGTCAGACGTTGGGGAGATTGTGAAGGATTCAATGGAAATATAAATGATTATTTTTTGTTTTGAAGTTTGAAAATGTACAGGCCCAAGTGGGCCATATGAAAGCTTGATTAACTGGCCCGGGCAACTCGGCAGATGTTGACGGGCCAGCGGGCAGCCCTGAATGATGAGCCCTGCATAAATCCCACAATCCATCCCATAGGTCTGGAGCATAACCCTGCCATTCAGGTGGACTCTATTTACTTTTCTCTTGTTGAATTGAGGAATATTATTATCTTCAATCCATGTGTCAAGGTTTGTGATCTAGATGGATCAGCGAGATGAGTTATACACCTTTGTTTCAATTTAAGTTGTTAGTTCAGATTGATGTCAGCTGCTCTTTTTTTCTTTCTCTCTCCTGTTTCTTTGAAAGCTTAGTTTAAATGTGTGATAATTCCTCATTCCTCTCTTCTTTCCTCTCTACTGTCATTTGGCCTGTGACAACACACCAGCATTTCCACTGCACACTGATATGGACAATGATGGGGAAAATGTCATTTTTGGAAAAAAAGAGCTGTTTTGTCTTCTGTAAAGGTATTCACAGTAAGACTGATAGGATATGTCTATGCCATAACATTATCAGGAGGCTATGGATAAGATACTGTAGGAAGGTTGAGGAAAGATTACATACTCATATTTCATGTCTTTGAGCAGGTGCTGGATGTCATAGAACAGGTTCAGCAAATGATAAAGAAAGACAACGATTCAACCACTCAGGTCTTTATCAGGTTAGACCAGGTGTGTGTGCGTGCATGCATGCTTGCATGTGTGCTTACATGCGTGTGTGCATGAGTGTGTGTAGGTAGGTACTGTAGGAGAGGACCATTAGACAGGTGCATGCTGGTAGTAGGCTAAAAGAAAAATGAAAGTAGCGCTACAAAAAACTACAGCCCTGAACCGAGTTGGTGGTATCATTATGAAGAGTTTTTGTGCTGTTCGATTACTCTTTTCTTTTCCACACGGGTTCCATTTAGCTAAGGGGCGGTGAGTGAGTGAAAAAGATAACATTTAACACACAGAAGTTCATATCTGTAGGGTTGTGTTGTTTTTGTCACTATCATGCCTCTTTTTGTCCTCCCCGTTCCTTACCTTTGATGGCGACGTACAGTCTGGATTAAAGCTTTAAATTCACTTCCTGTTTCATTAAAGGAGCTTTAATTTAATTAACCAACGCGGCATGAGCTCCCTCCGCTAGCTCTGCTCGCTATCTGGCCCCTCACACACACACACGCACACACACACGCACACACACACACACTCTGTTCCTGACTGAAGGTTTCCGACGCTCCGAGGAGAAGAATAAAATCTGTAAAAATATCTCTTCGTCTCCAAGGAGGAAGTGTCCTTTTAATCATAACTCCACTTAGATCCCATTAACATCTCAGAGAAGAGGAGAGGAGAAGAGATGAGAGCGTGGGGCGATACAGGCAGAGACACACAGCACAGCCTAGCGCTTAGTGCAAGATATACCTTGTGCAGGTTGTACCTAAATCAGATGTTAATCAGAATATTAGCCAGAATACCATGACCTGAATGGTTAGCCACAGTCACAGTCTATCAGGCGCTTGGTATAATGTCATACTGAGAGATTGGATTTGATTTGAGATTCATACATCTATGTCCTTACTGTTCCTTTCATCAGTGCGTGAGGAACTAAAAGCGTCCCATAATCCCATCCCCACCATCCTGTGGCTTGAGTTTCTTTCCCATTGAGTGGTTGGTTGGAAGCCCGTGTCAGGATGTCAGGGGATGGGTGGCAGCCTCATTCTGTCACAGTGTGGACAGACAGTGGTTAGGATACATGACCTCTCATGGGCCACTCATATTACAGCCCTCAAACTGGGGAAAAGCCATGTGACAAGATCATTCCTTGACAACAACAAAAAAAACAGGGAAGGTGTTTAAAAAAAATGTTCTATGCATTTTTGTCCATCCAGCCGGCAGTATCAACCTGTCTGTCTGTCTGTCTGTCTGTCTGTCTGTCTGTCTGTCTGTCTGTCTGTCTGTCCGTCCGTCCGTCCGTCCGTCCGTCCGTCCATCACTCACTCACTGTGAGCGTCTACATGTCTGTTTTTTCTTTAGATGCTTTTAACATTTTTCCATACATCTTAACAAACAGTATTGTTCTACTGGGCCATATCAAGATAGCACAACACGAGCTGTAACTCAGTCTCTCCTCTCTCTCCTCTTTTTATCTCACAATCAGTGTTATTTAATGGGCTTTATCTCTCCTAGTGAAGCAGCATGAAACAACAGTGATGGTTATTTGTGTGTGTGTTTGCGTACGTGCATGTGTCCGTGTGTGTGTGTGCACGCATGCGAGGGTCCTGGTTAAACACGGCATGTTATTATAGATGTGCACCTCAGGACACCAACAGCGCTACTTCTCTACTGAGGCCTGTTCTGACTGTTCACTCCCAGAGCCCCTCCTCATATCCTTCCATCTTCACTCCCTCCCCGGGATACCTCTCTCTGGTGAATGCATCATGGCTATATCCTGCCTGAGCTGTGCTGCTTAGGGCTGGCTACATGACATGTTGTCTAATGATAGGTGGTGGTGATTGTGGGGAAGGAGGGATGGGGGAGGAGGGATGGAGGGGTAGAAAAGGGTTCTGGGAAGAGTGATACATATTGAGCTCTTGACATGAGTCATTTGACATAGCAGCCTCTGTAACACCAATTTACAGGAAATTACTTTCAGGCATAGCTGTAAGTTGGCCCCACACCAGGCAGCCATAGAGGAGAGAAGTGGGAGACCAGAGGATAAGACACTTTATTGTTGAGTTAGAGTTTTCTAGGGTCGTTAGGTTTTTCAGACCTAAAGGTGGTTGTAGCTGTCTTTCATATCTCTATCGCTCTCTTTCTCTATCTCTTTCTCCATCTCTCTCTTTTTCTCTATCTCTTTCTCCATCTCTATCTCTTTCTCCATCTCTCTCTCTTTCTCCATCTTTCTCTCTTTCTCCATCTCTATCTCTTTCTCCATCTATATCTCTTTCTCCATCTCTATCTCTTTCTCCATCTATATCTCTTTCTCCATCTCTTTCTCCATCTCTCTCTCTTTCTCGATCTCTCTCTCTTTCTCTTCTCTCTCTCTTTCTCCATCTCTTTCTCCATCTCTATCTCTTTCTCCATCTCTCTCTCTTTCTCCATCTCTTTCTCCATCTCTTTCTCCATCTCTATCTCTTTCTCCATCTCTATCTCTATCTCCATCTCTTTCTCTATCTCTTTCTCCATCTCTATCTCTTTCTCCATCTCTTTCTCCATCTCTCTCTCTTTCTCCATCTCTATCTCTTTCTCCATCTCCATCTCTTTCTCTATCTCTTTCTCCATCTCTTTCTCCATCTCTATCTCTTTCTCCATCTCTTTCTCTATCTCTCTCTCTTTGTACTTTTATCCCGTCAAGCCTAACAGCATCACATCAAATGGATGTTACTATTAGCCAATGTATGTTCGCTTTGACCCGATGGCAGGTGCTGTGTTATCTAGACTTGGTGCTCCATTTGAATTTGTCTGGTTGGTTTGACCCGATGGCAGGTGCTGTGTTATCTAGACTTGGTACTCCATTTTAATTTGTCTGGTTGGTTTGACCCGATGGCAGGTGCTGTGTTATCTAGACTTGGTACTCCATTTTAATTTGTCTGGTTGGTTTGACACGATGGCAGGTGCTGTGTTATCTAGACTTGGTACTCCATTTTAATTTGTCTGGTTGGTTTGACCCGATGGCAGGTGCTGTGTTATCTAGACTTGGTACTCCATTTTAATTTGCCTGGTTGGTTTGACCCGATGGCAGGTGCTGTGTTATCTAGACTTGGTACTCCATTTTAATTTGTCTGGTTGGTTTGACCCGATGGCAGGTGCTGTGTTATCTAGACTTGGTACTCCATTTTAATTTGTCTGGTTGGTTTGACCCGATGGCAGGTGCTGTGTTATCTAGACTTGGTACTCCATTTTAATTTGCCTGGTTGGTTTGACCCGATGGCAGGTGCTGTGTTATCTAGACTTGGTACTCCATTTTAATTTGTCTGGTTGGTTTGACCCGATGGCAGGTGCTGTGTTATCTAGACTTAGTACTCCATTTGAATTTGTCTGGTTGGTTTGACCCGATGGCAGGTGCTGTGTTATCTAGACTTGGTACTCCATTTGAATTTGTCTGGTTGGTTTGACCCGATGGCAGGTGCTGTGTTATCTAGACTTGGTACTCCATTTTAATTTGTCTGGTTGGTTTGACCCGATGGCAGGTGCTGTGTTATCTAGACTTGGTACTCCATTTTAATTTGTCTGGTTGGTTTGACCCGATGGCAGGTGCTGTGTTATCTAGACTTGGTACTCCATTTGAATTTGTCTGGTTGGTTTGACCCGATGGCAGGTGCTGTGTTATCTAGACTTGGTACTCCATTTTATTTATTTTTCCAGCCCTTCCCTCCCTCAGTATTATACTGTAAATGCCGTCATTGAAAATAAGAATGTGTTCTTAACTGACTTGCCTGGTTAAATAAAGGTAAAATAAAATAAATAAATAAAACATTCAGCCTAAGATGTAATTTACTAGTAGAGCCCTGAGGTAGAAGTGAGTTGTGAGTTGTGTTATACTACACTCACATTCATTATAAGTCTTAAGTGGTAATTTACAGTAGGGTTGATCATATGCCGAAGCCCAGTGTCAGGCTGAAGAATAAGAGTATTTAAAGTGAGGGAGGAATGATCTTTTGGTGGTATTCTACTGACAACTCTTTTATGTTCATGTATTTCATACCCCTATGTATATTTAATACTGTGAGGTATTGTAATTGTAATGTCCCTTAGTTTCATTATAGATACAGAATAGCACCTATTCATTGTCTGTCTGTGTGTCTGTGTGTCTGTGTGTCTGTGTGTCTGTGTGTCTGTCTGTCTGTCTGTCTGTCTGTCTGTCTGTCTGTCTGTCTGTCTGTCTGTCTGTCTGTCTGTCTGTCTGTCTGTCTGTCTGTCTGTCTGTCTGTCTGTCTGTCTCTCCATTGTTTCTGTGTGTGTACCAATTGGTGTGTACAAATTCCAATATTATATATATAATATATAGTGCTCTGAAAATGCATGTTTATTGTGCTAGAGGGTGTATGTATTGTGGCTGTACAATATACTGTATCTTCCCTTCAAACTCATATCAGAATAAATTTTTTGTTTTTGTGAAAATTGTGGATCTTGCATATTTTTAGAAGGTATTTTATGGTTAGGATATGACTGACAATTGGATTCTGATTCAACATTTATTTCCATACCAACAGAAGTTGTTATAATAATTTTGCACGCCCAATTTTTCAGTTTTTGATTTGTTAAAAAAGTTTGAAATATCCAATAAATGTCCTTCCACTTCATGATTGTGTCCCACTTGTTGTTGATTCTTCACAAAAAAATACAGTTTTATATCTTTATGTTTGAAGCCTGAAATGTGGCAAAAGGTCGCAAAGTTCAAGGGGGCCGAATACTTTCGCAGGGCACTGTACATACACTCACGTGCATCACTTCTACATGCAATAGATAAAGTACACATGGTAGAACATTTCCTTTATAATTACATCCACTCTGTTTAATGTCTCACATATAGAAACTCAGCAGCATACTCCTTCTCCAGCCCTTCCCTCCCTCAGTATTATACTGTAAATGACTTTTCTGGAAGGTTCTATATGACTGTTTACAGCCTTGGTACAGCACCCAGGGCTAAGATAACATTCACAGACAAATATAGCCAGTATCAATATATTCCCTATATAGTGCACTACTTTTGACCAAAGCCCTATGGGTCCTGGTGAAAAGTAGTGCACAGCATAGTTAATAAGGTTCCATTTGGGACAGAGCCCTTGTCTGTGCTGTAGCCAGGGGATCTGCTGGGCAGTAAAACTCTATGGGGCCACCATAAAGCGATTAGCGACAGACCTGGGGTTGTTACTGTGGGTTTATCAATGAGTCAAGGCTAGAGTGCATGCCGTGTGTTATATAGGAGCTGGGAGCCAGGGAAAGGGTTAACAAGTGTGTGCACGCGCGCGCGTGTGTGTGTGTATGTGTGTGAGTAAGTAAATGTCAACTCAAATGAAATTGTATTTGTCACATGCTTCATAAACAACAGGTTTAGACTAACAGTGAAATGCTTAATTACGGTTACTTCCCAACAATGCAGAGAGAATAAAATAGAAAAATAATAACAGGAGGAATAAATACACATTGTGTAAAGATAACTTAGGGTACCAGTACCGAGTCTATGTGCTGGGATACGAGGTCATTGAGTTAGATATGTACATATAAAGTGCATTCGGAAAGTATTCTTGACTTTTTCCACATTTTGTTATGTTACTGCCTTCATCTAACATTGCCCCCCCCCCCATCAATATCCCATGATGACAAAACAAAAACAGGTTTGTAGAAAACTGAAATATTACATTTACGTAACTATTCAGACCCTTTACTCAGTACTTTGTTGAAGCACCTTTAACAGCGATTACAGCCTTAAGTCTTCTTGGGAATGAAGCTACAAGCTTGGCACACTTGTATTTGAGGATTTTCTCCCATTCTTCTCTGCAGATCCTCTCAAGCTCTGTCAGGTTGGATGGGGGGCGTTGCTGCACATCTATTTTCAGGTCTCTCCAGAGATGTTCGATCAGGTTCAGGTCCGGGCTCTGGCTGGGCTACTCAAGGACATTCAGAGACTTGTCCCAAAGCCAATCATGCGTTGTCATGGCTGTGTGCTTTGGGTCGTTGCCCTGTTGGAAGGTGAACCTTCGCCCCAGTCTGTGGTCCTGAGACCTCTGGAGCAAGTTTTTATCAAGGATCTCGCTGTACTTTACCTCGGTTTCCCAGTCCCTGCCGCTGAAAAACATCCCCACAGTACGATTCTGCCACCACCTTGGGGATGGTGCCAGTTTTTTTCCATAAGTGACACTTGGCATTCAGGCCAAAGAGTTGATATTGGTTTCATCAGACCAGATAATCTTGTTTCTCATGGTCTGGGAGTCCTTTAGGTGCCTTTTGGCAAACTTCAAGTGGGCTGTCATGTGCCTTTTATTGAGGAGTGGCTTCCGTCTGGCCACTCTACCATAAAGGCCTGATTGGTGGAGTGCTGCAAAGATGATTGTCCTTCTGGAAGGTTCTCCCGTCTACACAGAGGAACTCTGGAGCTCTGTCAGAGTGACCATCTGATACTTGGTCACCTCTCTGGCCAAGGCCATTCTCCCCCGGTTGCTCAGTTTTGCCGGCCGGTCAGCTCTAGGAAGAGTCTTGGTGGTTCCAAACTTCATCCATTTAAGAATGATGGAGGCCACTGTTTTCTTGGGGATCTTTAATGCTGCAGACCTTTTTTGGTACCCTTCCCCAGGTCTGTGCCTCGACACAATCCTGTCTCGGAGCTATACGGACAATTCCTTCTACCTCATGGCTCGGACATGCACTGTCAACTCTGGGACCATAAATAGACAGGTGTGTGCCCTTCCAAATAATTTCCAATCAATTAAATTTACCACAGGTTGATTCACCTGAGCGCAATTTTGAGTCTCATAGCAAAAGGGTTGAATACTTATGTAAATACTTTTTTTCTGTTTTTAATATTTAATACATTTGCAAAAATGTCTAAAACCTGTTTTTGTTTTGTCATTATGGGTAATTGTGTGTAGATTGCTGAGGATGCTTTTTATTTACGGGTGTAACGTAACAACATGTGGAAAAAGTTAAGGGGACCAAATTCTTTCCGAAGGCACTGTAACTAGGAATAAAGTGATTACGCACAGAAAAGAGAATAAACATTAGCAGCAGCGTATGTGATGAGTCAAAAGAGTAATTGGTCCATGCAGATAGTCCGGGTAGCTATTTGGTTAACTATTAAATGAACTATTTAGCAGGCTTATGGCTTGGGGTAGAAGCTGTTCAGGGTCCTGTTGGTGCATCGGTACCGCTTGCAGTGCGGTAGCAGAGAGAACAGACTATGACTTGGTTGGCTGGAGTCTTTGACAATTTTTAGGGCCTTCCTCTGACACCGCCTGGTATAGAGGTCCTTAATGGCAGGGAGCTCAGCCCCATTGATGTACTGGGCCGTACACACTACCCTCTGTAGCTCCTTGTGATCGGATGCCAAGCATTTGCCGTATCAAGCGGTGATGCAGCCAGCCAAGATGCTCTCAGTGGTGCATCTGTAGACATTTTTGAGGATGATAAGATAATGATAATTCCTTAATGATGTGGACACCGAGGAACTGGACGCTCTCGACCCGCTCCACTACAGTACACATATATGTGCGTTCGTGTGTGCGTGTATGTGTGGGTTAATGTTTGCTGTATGCTGTATGCTTAGGCATTCAGTTGGTGTTTGCTCAGACTTCTAACTGTGGGGGCAACCCTGGCTGGTGTACATTTGTCTAATCAATAACATAATTGCAGTGAAATCAGCTCTTATCACAGGAGCTAGTCAAGACATTTACTACAGGCAAATAAAGACAGCCAACATACAGATATTGACTAATGGTAGTGGAGATAATTAAGTGGACTTTAACTCTCACTCTCTCTCTCACTGCACACCTCACTTTTACTCCATCTGTCTGCCTGCTTCCCTTACACCCTCAGTTATTTAAACACACTTTACTAAAGTTATGAACTGGATTGAATTGAATTGAGGTGAATATATTGAAGATGAAACGTGTTTTTATCCATACTGTTTTAAATAACAGAATTGTCTGAAGTGAGTTGTAGATGGTACACTTCATGATATACAGTAGACTAAGGAATATTTCATGGTTCGGGATAGAGTAAATACAGGTACAGTAATCATTTATGTCTGGTCCAATAAACTTTATCATTATTGCATATAAACTATTCTAAAATACTACTTACAAACAAAATGTATAATGTTTGTATTCATAGAAAAGGTGGGATTTATCAAACATTCCATCACTTGTGATACGCACACCGGTAGGAGATAATCATTGATAAATACCAATTGTTCTCAGTGCATCAACCATGGCATTTTGAAACGGCCCTAATTAACCATATATGGTCAAAATCATTCAATTTAAGCCTATGGAATAAATACAACACCATACCATGAAATACAATGGCTCAACAAAAAAACTACCAATAGAAAACTTTTCCGAAACTGAAATAGAGGTGCTGGTGTCAGAGATTGAGTACAACCAAAAGGTTTTACTTGGCTCGCTCAGTTGCTAAAAAGAGAGGACCATTAGGACAATTCAAGTTACTTTAGCAATTCCAAATATACTTCAAATGAGTAGACAACAGTCATCAATAAGCCATCCATCCTCAACAGTTCCCATCTGTAGGCGTAGAGGCCCACATTGCCGTTCTGCAGAATGAACTAGTCATGCGCTCCACCTGGTCACCACATTCAGTGTTTTTTGCAGTGTTAAATACAGTAAGTAAATCACTGGGGAAGCCAAGCCAGGAAAAAAAGCCATATTAAACCTATTTGGTAATTGCATTGTTTGTTCTATAACCTGTTAGTTCATATGCCTTGACATCGTGATATATACTGTAGGCCTAAGGTCGAGACAATATTTAGGATCTGTAAATAGCTTGGCCTACAAAACACTTGATTTAGAACTACAGAGAGTTTCTGCAAGTCACAAAGAAAACAGGCGCCACCGCCACTATGCCAGCACCATATCATCATCAAGTCACCTCTGCTTAGTCTACTACAGTGACAGCTAAAATATACTAACAATTATTTAGTCCAATCAACGTAAGCTAAAAATGATGTGATTGTCCATGGTACTGATTTCTGTGTGTATGTTTGGTGTGTGTGTGCGTGCAAGTAGAAAAAAACATGTTGACTCACCCTACTTGTCGAACAACACCAATGCCGTCCTCCTCTTTCATGTTGCCTAAATGGTCTATGGCACTGTCATACACACTTTTAGTTTTTGATGTCCTAGGCTAACTGGCTAAAATGCTTGCTCGCTTGCCTAACTTCCTTTCATAGGCAACAATGCCCCAGGCCAGCTACTGTAAATTAGCCTATCATTACTATACCTAGCTACATGTTCAGCTTCATTATTCTCTGAGTCCAGGTCAGATGCTTTCTCCGGTCAGATTCATTCTTTTTTTTTCTCTGTCATTTATTTGGGGAAGCCTGGATTCCCTTGGCTTCCATGAATACACACCACTGATTATACCTATCACCTGCACATTAAGAGTAGATGCATTTTCTGTTCACATAGTTAACCTGCAGCATACCACCCACATCCCACTGCTTGCCTCTAAAACAAAGTAAGGTTGGTCCTGGTTGGTCCCTCTGTGGGAGACCAGATACTGCTGTAATTGGTGTTAGAGTGCCATTAGGAGGCACTCTTTCCTCTGGTCAAAAAAATAATAATATCTCAATGGCTCAGGGTAGAGATTTGGGACAGAAGCTGGGGTCCTTGGGATATGTTGCCTCCTCTGGATTTGAGGTCTTACCAATGCCTTGCAAAGCTTCTCGAGAAATATCTGTCTCCTCTGGAGCTTCCCTCTGTTCCAATTTGGGTTCAACTCCAACCAGATGACAAACGTGTTGTTCGCCAAGATGTTGAAGAATATCACAAGTGGCCAGCGTAGGGTTCTTCTTTTTTCATCTGTAGCCAGTCACCAGCTTGTCTAAATTGTCCACCCCTCCTTTTGTGGCATTGTAACCCTTTGTGATTTCTGGTTTTTGATGCTCCTGGCCACAGATTCTCCCATCCCTATGCAGCGTACTCACGAGTACCACATTTTTGCCTTTTTTTGGCATGTAGGACACTAGGGACGTGTCGGCCGTGAACATAAACGTAAACATAAGAGGATTTGATAGGCCTGTTCTGTGTATTCAACAGCTGAGGTTGGAGCTTATTTTTTCGTACTGTTCCTATCATCATCATCTGCCTCTTGAGGAGCTCCTGTCCCAGCTTGTGTGAAGTAAAAAAGTTATTGCATGTGATATTGTGACCATGGAGTCCCTGTGTCACGTCCAGGACAACCCGCATCCCTTGGTTCTTCTCTGGAGCTCCTCCATCTGGCTTCCCCCATATACACATGCAAGTTCCACACATATGATGATGCAGCATCACAGGCAGGCCAGATCTTGATTCCATATTTTGCGGATTTAGACGGTATGTACTTCCTGAATGTGTAGCGGCCCCTAAATGGCATAAGCTGCTCTTCGACAGTAATGTTGGGCCCAGGTTTGTAAAACCACCCACTTGTCCCACACTGACCTGATTGCAGCTAGCTTGTCTCTGCCGAACTGGTCTCGCCCAACTGGTCTTGTGTCTCGGTTATCGAAGCAGATAATCCTGGAAATAATGTGGAAGTTTTCCAGAGGCATTGTTGCACAGAAAAGTCATCTGCCAGTTTGTGCATCCCACAAGTATGCATGTAAATGAGTTTGGTCCATCTCCTTCCATCTCTCTCCAAAAACATGCCTTCCCTCCAACTTAGTGGTCCAGAAAGATTTTCTGGATGGTGTCTGGGATGAACCGTTCAAAAGAAGACTTTATGTCCGCCATAGCAGCACCCACCCGCAGGACGCGCTCCAGTAGGTATATTTCACTGGTCAGCCCCAAAGCCAATTCCTCATTTAGCTGCCTTTCCTTCCAGTTCTCTGCTGCCAATGACTGGAATGAACTACAAAAATCGCTGAAGCTGGAGACTCTTATCTCCCTCACTAACTTCAAGCACCAGCTGTCAGAGCAGCTCACAGATCATTGCACCTGTACATAGCCCATCTGTAAATTGCCCATCCAACTACCTCATCCCCATACTGTATTTATTTATTTAGCTTTTACCTTTTACTATTTACCTTTGCACCCCAGTATCTCTACTTGTACATTCATCTTCTGCACATCTATCACTCCAGTGTTTAATTGCTATATCGTAATTACCTTGCCACTATGGCCTACTATTTACCTTTGCACCCCAGTATCTCTACTTGCACATTCATATTCTGCACATCTATCACTCTAGTGTTTAATTGCTATATCGTCATTACCTTGCCACTATGGCCTATTTTATTGCCTTACCTCCCTTACCTCATTTGCGCACACTGAATATATACTTTTTTTTCCTACTGTATTATTGACTGTATGTTTGTTTATTCCATGTGTAACTCTGTGTTGTGTATGTGTCGAACGTCTTTGCTTTATCTTGGTCAGGTCGCAGTTGTAAATGAGAACTTGTTCTCAACTAGCCTACCTGGTTAAATAAAGGTGAAATAAAATAAAAGCTACTGTACGTCAAAATCAAAAATGGATAACAAGGAAAGCGCAATAAAAACTTGAAGTGATGGTGGAGGAAATAGCAGCCAGGAAAAATGTTGCTGTTGGGGAGACTTGATAAGTGCGGGGTCACTGCAGAGACCAAAAAGAGAGGATGGGCGAGGGTGGCCGAGTCCCTCTCTGCCGTCGGGGGTAAAGGACAGTGACGCCGTAAAAAAGAAGTGGTCCAACATGAAGTCGGCTGCTAAGAA
>NC_068454.1:27717935-27735435 GCF_023373465.1 Oncorhynchus keta | reverse complement strand
CCTGCATACTGCATATTAAGTCTCACGTTGCCTCATTTCCCCTTTTATTGCCATTGTAAAGATATACTGTATATGTTACTCAGTTTTGCTTCATCCGGTCTCAGCTGTAGCAGAATCTAAGACAGAGGGTCCATCTGCCAATACAAGGAGAGTAGAGACATATCTGACAATATTTGTTGCCATCATTGGGAGACGATAGAGAGCTGAAGTCCCCAACAGAAATCATTGCGTTGCAGTCAGAATTTTTCATGCGGGCAGTTGCGGACAGTCAGACAGAAAACTTTGGGATTCAAATATTTTTAGGCTACTTGAAACAGTTGTCTTTTTGTTTGTATGTGTTAACCAATCTATTGCATTAAAAGCACATCTTTGTCGCACTATTCACACACTCATCATTGACTTCAAATTCAGTCGCCAATACCTCTCAGTCAAGGTGCAACGAAGAAAATGTGATCATAAAGTTGCAGCTTTTCCTTTTCAATAAATATTAACAATAATAATAATGGCGCAGGAAGAGATTTTGTGGGCTCCTATCTAATTGTGCTATTTTGTGTGTTTTTTCACATTATTTGTAACTTATTTTATACACAATGCTTCTGCCACTGTCTCTTATGACCGAAAAGAGCTTCTTGATATCAAAACAGCGATTACCCTCCTCAAACTGGACAAAGATTTTTTATTTAACGAGTCGGCTGTGAAGAATTTACTGCAGATTCTGTACCAGGCCCAAATCCCCGTCATTCACATGATGAAAAGACACCGATACAGGGGACGCAGGTCCAGGTGCCTTGTGAGAATTTGTCGGTGAGTGGGGAACCCGCCTCCACCATCTGTCCTATTGGCCAACATGCAATCATTGGAGAATAAACTGGATGAGCTCCGTTCAAGATGAGCTCAGTTTCACCGAGTTGTGGCTGAACCACGACATGGCTAATATACAGTTGGCTAGGTTTTCCCTGTATTGGCAAGACAGAACAGCTGCCTCCGGTAGACAAGGGGCGGCGGTCTATGTCTATTTGTCAATAACAGCTGATGTGCAAAATGTAATATTAAGGAAGTCTCAAGGTTTTGTTCGCCTGAGGTAGAGTATCTCATGATATACAAGCTGTAGATCACATTATTTACCAAGAGAAGTATCATCTATATTTTTCGTAGCAGTCTATTTATCACCACAAACCGATGCTGGCACTAATATCGCACAAGAAAATGCTCATCCAGAGGCGGCAAACATCGTGGCCGGGGACTTTAATGGAGGGAAACCTAAATCCGTTTTACCTATCAGTGTGTTTACTAGTGCAACCAGAGGGGAAAAAAACTCTAAACCACCTTTACTCCACACACAGAGAAGCTTATAAAGCTTTCCCTTGCCCTCCATTTCGCAAATCTGACCATAATTATATCTTCTTGATTCCTGTTTACAAGCAAAAACTAAAGCAAGAAGTACCAGTGACTCACTCAATAAGGAAGAGGTCAGATAACGCAGATGCTAAACTACAGGACTGTTTTGCTAGCACTGACTGGAATATATTCCGGGACTCATCTGATGGCATTGAGGAGTATCAGTCACCGGCTTCATCAACAAGTGCATCAATGACTTTGTCGCCACAGTGACCGTACGTACATACCCCAACCAGAAGCCATGGATTACAGGCAACAGCCGCACTGCCGCTTTCAAGGGGCGGGACTGTAACCCAGACTCTAATAAGAAATCCTGCTGTGCCCTCAGGTGAACCATCAAACAGGCAAAACTTAAATACAGGACTAAGATTGAATCCTACTTCACTGGCTCTGACACTCATCGGATGTGGAAGGACTTGAAAACTATTAAGGACTACAAAGGGAAGCCCAGCCGCAAGCTTCCCAGTTACACGTGCCTACCAGACAAATAAAATTTAGGAATGCTTCAGTGGCAAGCAACACTGAAGCATACATGAGAGCTGTTCCGGACGACTGTGTGATCACGTGTGCCGTAGCCCATGTGAGTAAGACCTTTAAACAGGTCAACATTCACAAGGCCGCAGGGCCAGACAGATTACCAGGACGTGTGCTCTGAACATGCACAGAGCAACTGGCAAGTGCCTTCATTGACATTTTCAACCTTCCCTGGGAGACCACCATAGTCTCTGTGCCCAAGAACACCAAAGTAACCAACCTAAATGACTACCAACCCGTAGCACTCATATCTGTTGCCATGAATTGCTTTGAAGGGCTGGCTCTTCATGGCTCACATGAACCCCATTATCCCAGACACCCTAGACCCATTCCAATTTGCATACCGCCCCAAAAGATCCACAGATGACACAGTCTCTATTTGTACTCAACACTTCCCTTCCCTCCTAGAATAAGGAACACCTACGTGAGAATGCTGTTCATTGACTACAGCTCAGCATTCAACACCATAGTGCCCTTAAAGCTCTTCACTAAACAAAGGACCCAGGGACTAAACACCTCCCTCTACAACTGGATCCCGGTCTTCCTGGCGGGCCGCCCCGTGTGGTAAAGTTAGGCAACAACACATCTGCCACGCTGATCCTCGACACGGTGGCTCCTCAGGGATGAGTGCTTAGTCCCCTCCTGTACTCCCTGTTCACCCTTTACTGCGTAGCCAAGCAGGACTCCAACACCATCATTAAGTTTACTGACGACACCACGGTGGAAGACCTGATCACCAACAACGATGAGACAAACTATTGGGGGAGGTCAGAGAACTGGCAGTGTGGTGCAACAACCTCTCAGAAGCTACAAGAAAAGTGGACTACAAGAAAAGGAGGGACGAGCACGACCACATTCTCATTGACAGGGCTGTATAATATATAATATAATATATGCCATTTAGCAGACGCTTTTATCCAAAGCGACTTACAGTCATGTGTGCATACATTCTACGTATGGGTGGTCCCGGGAATTGGAGCAGGGCTGTATTGAGAGCTTCAAGTTCCTTGGTGTCCACATCACCAACAAACTATCATGGTCCAAACATATCAAGACAGTTGTGAAGAGGGCACGACAATGCCTATTTCCCTTCAGGAGACTGAAAAGATTTGGCATGGGTTCTCAGATTTTCAAAAAGTTCTGCAGCTGCACCATTGAGAGCATCCTGGCTGGTTGCATTACCGCGTGGTATGGCAACTGCTCGGCCTCTTACCGCAAGACGCTACAGAGGGTAGAGCGTACGGCGCAGTACATCACTGGGGCCAAGCTGCCTGCCATCCAGGACCTCTATAGCAGGTGGTGTCAGAGGAAGGCCCTAAAAATGTTACCTTCAACTTCTACCACCAAGCCATAAGACTGCTGAACAGCTAATCAAATGGCTACCTGGACTATTTGCATTGACCACCCCCATGTTTTATGCTGCTGCTACTCACAGTTCATTATCTATGCATAGTCACTTGACCTCTATCTACAGTACATGTACATATTATCTCAATTACTTCAACTAACCTGTGCCCCCCAAATTGATCCTGTACCGGTACCCCCTATATATTGCCTCGTTATTGTTATTTTAATGTTGCTCTTTTATTTTTTACTTTTTTACTTTAGTAAATATTTTCTTAACTTTTATTTTTCGTAAAACTGCATTGTTGGTTAAGTAAGCGTTTCACTGTAAAGTCTACACCTGTTGTATTCGGCACGTGACAAATATGTTTTTATTTGATTTTGATAACCTATTTGTTTGTCTCTGTCTGCAAATCGTGCCGCTCCTTAAAGGTATAGGCTATATGCTATGCAAATTGTAAGAGAAAGTGCTTGTGCCCAGCCCATCATTCTTAACACTTCCAAGTACAGTAGCCTTCTAGTTGGGCGTACGAGATCAGGTGGTCTCTAATAAATGGAGTAGACTATATGCATGGGCGGAGAAGCATGGGGCAGTTATCTTTCCAAGAAAATGAACTTCCTAAATATGATTAAGCCATAGTTTAGGCCTACTACATTGTCTGGATTATTAAATATTGATCGCCCATATTTGTCTCTGCTTGCAAATTGTGCCGCTCATATTATGGTAGGCTATTATGCAAAACGGAGCTCAAGAGAAAGTTCAAGTTTCTGTTCATGCTCCAACTCTGGCTCTCTTTCAAACGCTATTGGTCGATATTGGCCGATATAGCCCAGTAATACAGATAGCCTAATGAAATGGGTCACGTTAGAATCTCTGTTAATTTAACAATTTCCTGCGTTATTTTTGCGCATTTTGATATTGCCTATAAGGTGCAAAATTGTTGGGACCATGGCAGGCAAGCGAGCTGCGTCACATACGCCTTAAATTACATTTGCGGGACTGCGGTCAGATTTGGAACCAGTTCTTGCAGAAGCGGATGGGAGTCAAACAAAATTCCAGCTGGAGCGGACGAATATGAAAAGCTACAGGAGTGGGATGAAGACCTCAAGGAGACGAGGAACATGCCACTCTGTCGTAATTATGGGTGCTCGATGGACCACTATTGAATTGTTTTGTCACCTCCTGAGAAGTGGCTGTACTCAAGCCTTTATGACATCCTCCTCTAAAACTCATTATCCCAGCATGCTGCACTTCAGGAAATTCATTATACAATAATTATCCACACCTCAGCTACAGACAGAAACACAGGATGAATGTGCCCACTCTGCACTTAATTAGGCTGCTTCGCCAAGCATTTTGTCAGAAACAAATACCGGCCCACTATGATATGACATCTTTCTAGTGGAGTTTTGGAGGTATTTGTATTGTTGTTAAATCTGCTCCATAGCTGCCATGTTCATCCCTAGACACAACACAGCTTGTGGATGCTTCCCTCTCACTGGCTACTGTGGTGTTGCATAGGGAATAGTTTCCCATAACACTGTGTGACTCTCCAGTGGCCCCATACTGGCGTGCCATACGTGTTGGCTTGGCTGGTCTTCAGGTCTTCCTATATATGGCTGTGACGGTTGGCTTTATATTCTGACTCATAATGAACAGCAGACTCTCCCTCCCCCTGCCCTCTGCCCCTTCACTTTTTCAGTTAATCTCTCTCTCTCTCTCTCTCTCTCTCTCTCTCTCTCTCTCTCTCTCTCTCTCTCTCTCTCTCTCTCTCTCTCTCTCTCTCTCTCTCTCGCGTGCTCTCTCTCTCTCTCTCTGCCATACAAGGGCTAATGACAATGGAGGACAAGAGAGGGAGAGCCTTTGGAGGAGTGGGGGAGAGGGGAAAAGACTATTGACCTGTGATGTAGATTTACATCCAGGCCCCGGGGCCAATAGGCCCCTTATCAGATAAATGTGACAGGTAATTGAGTCTGGTCACTGAGTCATGTTGGAGTGGCCTCCGCTCCCCTCCGTATGTGCTGCTGGTGGACTGAATTTAGGACTGACTGGACTGACTGCTAGAAGTCACACAGCATTTATTAGTCATACAGTATGGTGGGTTGGGAAGGAGCAAGGAGGATGGACTGTGACAGTCATGGAATGTTGGATGACGGTAACTTGCCAGCCAAATGCCAACGCAATCATGGTAATAACCATGGTAATAACCATTCGAATACCAAAAATATATATCCTTTATATATACAGTTTTCAGTGGGGCAAAAAAGTATTTAGTCAGCCACCAATTGTGCAAGTTCTCCCACTTAAAAAGATGAGAGAGGCCTGTGATTTTCATCATAGGTACACTTCAAATATGACAGACAAAATTAGAAGAAAAAAATCCAGAAAATCACATTGTAGGATTCTTAATTAATTTATTATGGTGGAAAATAAGTATTTGGTCAATAACAAAAGTTTATCTCAATACTTTGTTATATACCCTTTGTTGGCAATGACAGAGGTCAAACATTTTCTGTTAGTCTTCACAAGGTTTCACACACTGTTGCTGGTATTTTGGCCCATTCATCCATGCAAATCTCCTCTAGAGCAGTGATGTTTTGGGGCTGTTGCTGGGCAACACGGACTTTCAACTCCCTCCAAAGATTTTCTATGGGGTTGAGATCTGGAGACTGGCTAGGCCACTCCAGGACCTTGAAATGCTTCTTATGAAGCCACTCCTTTGTTGCCCGGGCGGTGTGTTTGGGATCATTGTCATGCTGAAAGGCCCAGCCACGTTTCATCTTCAATGCCCTTGCTGATGGAAGGAGGTTTTCACTCAAAATCTCACGATACATGGCCCCATTCATTCTTTCCTTCACACGGATCAGTCGTCCTGGTCCCTTTGCAGAAAAACAGCCCCAAAGCATGATGTTTCCACCCCCATGCTTCACAGTAGGTATGGTGTTCTTTGGATGCAACTCAGCATTCTTTGTCCTCCAAACACGACGAGTTGAGTTTTTACCTAAAAGTTATATTTTGGTTTCATCTGGCCATATGACATTCTCCCAATCTTCTTCTGGATCATCCAAATGCACTCTAGCAAACTTAAGATGGGCCTGGACATGTACTGGCTTAAGCAGGGGGACACGTCTGGCACTGCAGGATTTGAGTCCCTGGTGGTGTAGTGTGTTACTGATGGTAGGCTTTGTTACTTTGGTCCCAGCTCTCTGCAGGTCATTCACTAGGTCCCCCCGTGTTGTTCTGGGATTTTTCCTCACCATTCTTGTGATCATTTTGACCCCACGGGGTGAGATCTTGTGTGGAGCCCCAGATCAAGGGAGATTATCAGTGGTCTTGTATGTCTTCCATTTCCTCATAATTTCTCCCACAGTTGATTTCTTCAAACCAAGCTGCTTACCTATTGCAGATTCAGTCTTCCCAGCCTGGTGCAGGTCTACAATTTTGTTTCTGGTGTCCTTTGACAGCTCTTTGGTCTTGGACATAGTGGAGTTTGGAGTGTGACTGTTTGAGGTTGTGGACAAGTGTCTTTTATACTGATAACAAGTTCAAACTTGTGCCATTAATACAGGTAAAGAGTGGAGGACAGAGGAGCCTCTTAAAGAAGTTACAGGTCTGTAAGAGCCAGAAATCTTGCTTGTTTGTAGGTGACCAAACACGTATTTTCCACCATAAATTGCAAATAAATTCATTAAAAATCCTACAATGTGATTTTCTGGATTTTGTTCCCACATTTTGTCTGTCATAGTTGAAGTGTACCTATGATGAAAATTACAGGCCTCTCTCATCTTTTTAAGTGGGAGAACTTGCACAATTGGTGGCTGACTAAATACTTCTTTGCCCCACTGTATAAACAGTACCAGTCAAAAGTTTGGACACACATTCTCATTCCAGTATTTTTCTTTACTTTGACTCTTTTCCACGTTGTAGAATAATAGTGAAGACATCAAAACTATGAAATAACACATATGGAAATCATGTAGTAACTAAAAAAACGTGTTTGAGCCAATCAGTTGTGTTGTGACAAGGTAGGGGTGGTATACAGAATATAGCCCACATTATGGCAAGAACAGCTCAAATCAGCGAAAATCAGAGAAATGACAGTCCATCATTGCTTTAAGACATGAAGGTCAGTCAATTTGTAAAATGTCTAGAACCTTGAATGTTTCTTCAAGTGCAGTCGCAAAAACCATCAAGCTCTATGATGTAACTGGCTCTCATGAGGACCGCCACAGGACAGGAAGACCCAGAGTTACCTCTGCTGCAGAGGATCATTTCATTAGACTTAACTGCACCTCAGATTGCAGGCCAAATAAATGTTTCACAGAGTTCAAGTAACAGACACATCTCAACATCAACTGCTCAGAGGAAACTGTGTGAATCAGGCCTTGGTGGTCGAATTTCTGCAAAGAAACCACTACTAAAGGACACAAATAATAAGAAGAGACTTGCTTGGGTCGAGAGACACGAGCAATGGACATTAGACCGGTGGAAATATGTCCTTTGGTCTGATGAGTCCTTTGTGAGACGCAGAGTAGGTGAACGGGTGATCTCCACATGTGTGATTCCCACCGTGAAGCTTGGAGAATGAGGTTTGATGGTGTGGGGGTGCTTTGCTGGTGACACTGTCAGAAATTTATTTAGATTTCAAGGCACACTTAAGCAGCATGACTACCACAGCATTCTTCAGCGACACACCATCCCATCTGGTTTGCGCTTTGTGGGACTATCATTTGTTTTTTTGACAGGACAGTGACCCAAAACACACCTCCAGGCTGTGTAAGGGCTATTTGATCAAGAAGGAGAGTGATGGAGTGCTGCATCAGATGACCTGGCCTCCACAATCACTTCAGACCTCAGAGCGAAGGAAAGCAGCCAACAAGTGCTCAGCATATGTGGGAACTCCTTCAAGACTGTTGGATAAGCATTCCTCATGAGGCTGGTTGAGAGAATGCCAAGAGTGTGCAAAGCTGTCATCAAGGCAAATGGTGGCTACTTTGAAGAAAATTTGTTTAACACCTCTTTGGTTGCTACATAATTCCATATGTGTTATTAAAGTTTTGAGTTTTACTATTCCACAATGTAGAAAATAGTAGAAATTAAAGAAAAACCTGTGAATTAGTAGGTGTATTTAAACTTTTGACTGGTACTGTATATGGTACTGTATATATATATATATTTTTTTTTCATTAAACGGTTATGACGGTTATTTTCTTTTCATGACGGTCTTCATCCATAACAGTAAGTTATACGGTACAGTAATTGTGCCAGCCCTAGGAGGGAGCGATGCATCAGAACAGTCGCCCAGCACTAGCTATGTCATACAGTACATTTGGGGGGGGTGAAGGGAGACGATAGCTAGAGACACTTTGGCGGACAGTGCTTGGGCGAAGGGTAGTTGGGGGGTGAAGGGAGACGATAGCTAGGGACACTTTGGCGGACAGTGCTTGGGCGAAGGGTAGTTGGGGGGTGAAGGGAGACGATAGCTAGGGACACTTTGACGGACAGTGCTTGGGCGAAGGGTAGTTGGGGGGGTGAAGGGAGACGATAGCTAGCGACACTTTGGCGGACAGTGCTTGGGCGAAGGGTAGTTGGGGGGGTGAAGGGAGACGATAGCTAGCGACACTTTGGCGGACAGTGCTTGGGCGAAGGGTAGTTGGGGGTGAAGGGAGACGATAGCTAGGGACACTTTGACGGACAGTGCATGGGCGAAGGGTAGTTGGGGGGGTGAAGGGAGACGATAGCTAGCGACACATTGGCGGACAGTGCTTGGGCGAAGGGTAGTTGGGGGGGTGAAGGGAGACGATAGCTAGCGACACTTTGGCGGACAGTGCTTGGGCGAAGGGTAGTTGGGGGGGTGAAGGGAGACGATAGCTAGCGACACTTTGGCGGACAGTGCTTGGGCGAAGGGTAGTTGGGGGGTTGAAGGGAGACGATAGCTAGCGACACTTTGGCGGACAGTGCTTGGGCGAAGGGTAGTTGGGGGGGTGGAGATACATCGGGGTTCCATCCTCAATGCACATGTCCATGCACACAGATGGCCCAGTGTTTTATGTTGTTTTCACTGCTGCTCCTCCTCCTTCCTGTTGAGTGTCTTCAGAGGGACGGAGACGCTAATCCAGAGGCCTGGCTCGCTAGCTCAGTTGCACATCTCCTTTCCAGGATGGCAGTTGTGGGTCTATCACTTGATCGGCCAGAATGTGGATAGATGTTGTGTCCCAGGGTAGTTCGGATGGCCGGTTGGTGTTGCCTTGGTGACCGGTGGCCTGGCAGTGATACGCGGTGGCCTGGGAGGAGGCATGTGTATGTTTAGGGCTGGTTGTCTTTAGGCTCTCAGGCTGTCTTACCGCATGCCAATGAACCTCTCTCTCTCTTCTTCCCTCTTCTCCTTCCTCCTCCTCCTCCACCCTCCTCTTCCGCCACCTTTATTTTCCCTCCTCCTCCTCCTCCTCCTCCTCCTCCTCCTCCACCGCCTCCTCCACCTCCTCCTCCTCCTCCTCCTCCTCCTCCTCCTCCTCTTTCTCCACCCTCTTCTTCCTTCCAGCTCCTCCACCCTCCTCTTCCCTCATCCTCCTTCTAACCTCCTCCCCTCCCTCCTCCTCCTCCTCCTCCTCCTCTACTTCCACAATTCTCTTCCCTCTTCCTCCTCCTCCACCCTCCTCTTCCCTCCTCCTCATCCTCTTCCTCCACACTCCTCTTCCCTCTTCCTCCTCCTCCACCCTTCTCTTCCCTCCTTCTCCACCCTCCTCTTCCTTCCTCCTCCACCCACCTCTGCCCTCCTCCACCCTCCTCTTCCCGCCCCCTCATCCACCCTCCTCTTCCCTCCTCCACCCCCCTTTTCCCTCCTACTCCTCATTTTCCTCCCCTCCTCTTTCTCTCTCCCTCACTCAGGTTTTAATGAACTGCCCTTACTTATGTACTAAACTGGAGACATTGTCACGTTCATTTCTGATCTGCCTGATCTCCATGTGGATTGACATCATTACTATGGTTATAAGCAGCATGATGATGTGAATGAAGTGTCAGGAGTGTGTCTGTTTCTCCCCTTTGTGTGTGTGTGTTTGTGTGTTGTTTTGTATGTGAGTGTGTGTTCTGCGTGCTGTTCTCAGTGTGGGTGGTGGTGACAATAAACCAGGTATCCTACTCTCAGGTGGACAGAACAGTAGAGCGTTGGCAAATGGCAGCTAAAACCAATCTCCGCTTCACATCTGTTTGTGATTGGTTCTGTCAATGGTGGAGACTAGTAGAGAACATGAAGAAACTCCATGCAGTATGACAGACAAGGGCTGCGCCCCAAATGGCACCGTATTCCCTATGTAGTGCACTACCTTTGACCAGAGCCCTAAGTGCCCTGTGTACACTAAATAGGTAAAAGGGTGCCATTTGAGACATATCCAAGTTGATGCCACGCTGCTCTCTGGCTCTGGGCAGAGTAACCACCTGGCGTGTTGTGTATTCCAGCATGTGATTGTCATCATCAGGTAGAGGATATCCAGGAAGAGATTAACTCGTATCATACTGGGAGCAGATGACGACTACACCCTCTCATTCACACTCACATGCTAAGATGCCATGGAAATACATATTTCCAAGGAGGAACCCAGCAAAAGCTTTTAACCCAAGCAATTTTTGTCAAGGATTTATTCAGTTTTGAAGAAAGTGTATTGTCCGCTCACTATGAAAAAGGTATTTGGACTCTGATCTATACTGAACAAAAATATACATTCAACAATTTCAAAGATTTTACTGAGTTGCAGTTCATATGAGGAAATCAGTCAATTTAAATAGATTCATTAGACCCTAATCTATGGATTTCACATGACTGGGAATACAGATATGCATCTGTTGGTCACAAATACCTTAAATAAAATGGGCCTCAGGATCTCGTCATGGCATTTTAGTGCATTAAAATTGCCCTTGATAAAATGCAATTATGTTCGTTGTCTGTAGCTTATCCCTGCCCATACCATAACCCCACTGCCACCATGGGGCACTCTGTTCACAACGGTGACATCAGCAAACCGTTCGCCCACACAACGCCATACACATGGTCAGCGTTTGTGAGGCCGGTTGAACATCGTGCCAAATTCTATAAAACATTGTTGTAGGCGGTTTATGGTAGAGAAATTAACATTTAATTCTCTGGCAACTGCTCTGATGGACATTCCTACAGTCCACATGCCAATTGCACACTCTGTGGAGTTGTGTTGTGTGACAAAACGGCTCATTTTAGCATGGCACCAATCAGCTTCTTGGTATGCCACACCTGTCAGGTGGATGTATTATCTTGGCAAAGGAGAAATGCTCACTAACAGTCATGTAAACATATTTGTGCACAAAATTTGAGAGAAAAAGAAGAAAAATCTCAATTTCAAAAGGAGACATTGCAAACTTCATTCTTGTTTTGATTTCCCACATAACAACACCTTAAAACAAACTCTAAAGGAGGCTAGATACTGTACATTGTGATACACTCCTCCACAGGATCTTGATAATGTTTTACTAGGGTTGTTTGGACTGAGGCCAGGCAGAGACGTGTAAGTCACCTCACCTAAAGGCCACAATGCCCAGTCTGTCTCTCTACACAGTGGGCCCACAGACCGCTGGAGCCTCCATAACCTGTGTGTGTGTCTGTGTGTGTCTGTTTCTGCGTGAGTGTGTGTGTGTGTGTGTGTGTGTGTCTACGAGTGTGAGCATCTCTGACGGAGGCCCCAGAGCATTGTGGGATTGACTGGTCACCGTCCGGTGGTACGATGGTACGACTGTAGTCACTTCCTCCATGTGATTGTGTTTAATCTCTACTCTCACGCTCCCTTACCCAGCAGAGCACAGCCGGGCACCAGCCAGTTCCTGCCTGGCAACACTGCTTTATTCTAATGAAAACACACTGATGATGTCATAGAATATGTCTCTCTCGTTAGTGTTAGGCGTTTAGATATATCTGAGATACTCAAAGTGTCAATACAGAAGGTTCTCTGTTGATATGCCATTTCTGGGGGAGATTCTATCAAAACAAATGTCCTCTTACCAATCAGTCTCTCGTTTTCTCTCAGGCTATGTTAGTGTGTGTGTGCGTGTGTTTCACATGAGGCGGGCAGATAGCCAAGAGAGGGAGCGATGAAAAGAGATGGCTGAGGAAAGGGGGAGGAGGAGAAACCCATCACTACCATTCCAACAGCTCAAGGCTGTTCCACTACCCTGTCACTATCACCTACAGCTTATCTGAACTATTGGCATCCGTTGGTTGCTGTTGGTTTTACATCCATGGCTAGTGTCTCTTACTGCCTCCATGCATGGCAGCTTCCATAGAAATTAGCAGCTGCTTTAATGTGGGGCTCTGGGTTATTTATGAGGAGTGATTAAATGTTTGGAGAGGCTCTCAGGATGTCTGCCTAATGCTTGGCTCAATGCCTCGTTGCAACACACAGACATACACACGCTCGCTCACACACATACACACACACACACACACACACACACACACACACACACACACACACACACACACACACACACACACACACACACACACACACACACACACACGCACACACACACACACACACACACACTGATTCATTCATATTTCTTCCACCCACCCAACCAACCAACTGTCCTACTGTCTGTCCCCTCCCTCATCACTGGATTATAAAGTTCTCTCTCTGTGGTAATTTGTATGCCTCTTAGCTGATGGATCTGGAGAGGGGATGGGAGGGGATACGGGGGTAATGGTAGAGGGAGGGGAGGGGAGAAGAGGAGGCGAGAGCGGGGAGCTGAGGGAGGAGAGGGAAGAGAGGAGAGGAGAGGGGACAATGGGAGTGGAAGAGAGAGGTTGGGAGTTGTTGAGGGGTAGGAAGAAGGAGAAAGAGGAAGAACTTGATGTTACCATCATCGTACCCCTCCGTCCCCCCACACACGAATGCATGCACACACATACACACATCCTACTGAAATAAATTGTGAGGAAGTCGCTGAGATGGCGAGTAACGGTTATGTTGAGCGTAGGTCGTTTGTTAAAATATTGACCAATTTCAAACTCTACTGGGTTTTAATGAACTGAGAACCACTGCATCGGAATGGAATCCAATGCAGGGAAATATATAATTAGAGGGAGGGAGATTTGTATTTGTGAAATCTGTATTGGATTGTGTTGGAGGTGATTTACAGGCAGGGGCAGGCAGGCTAGAACGATAACTGCAGGGAGAGGTGAAGGGAGAGGGGACATAGAGAGAAAAGCGAGAGGGAGAGAGCTGTGCTTGTCCTGGCTGTCCGGACTCAGGCTCAAGATGTAAAGCCTTGTGTTTTTCTACCCTGATTTACTACTTCAGATCAGACACTACAGTAGACTACAGTACAGATCAGGCACTACAGTAGACTACAGTACAGATCAGGCACTACAGTAGACTACAGTACAGATCAGACACTACAGTAGATTACAGTACAGATCAGACACTACAGTAGACTACACTACAGATCAGACACTACAGTAGACTACAGTACAGATCAGACACTACAGTAGACTACAGTACAGATCAGGCACTACAGTAGACTACAGTACAGATCAGGCACTACAGTAGTACAGTACAGATCAGACACTACAGTAGACTACAGTACAGATCATACACTACAGTAGACTACAGTACAGATCAGGCACTACAGTAGACTACAGTACAGATCAGACACTACAGTAGACTACAGTACAGATCAGACACTACAGTAGACTACACTACAGATCAGACACTACAGTAGACTACAGTACAGATCAGACACTACAGTAGACTACAGTACAGATCAGACACTACAGTAGACTACAGTACAGATCAGACACTACAGTAGACTACAGTACAGATCAGACACTACAGTAGACTACACTACAGCTCAGACACTACAGTAGACTACAGTACAGATCAGACACTACAGTAGACTACACTACAGATCAGACACTACAGTAGACTACACTACAGATCAGACACTACAGTAGACTACAGTACAGATCAGACACTACAGTAGACTACAGTACAGATCAGACACTACAGTAGACTACAGTACAGATCAGGCACTACAGTAGTACAGTACAGATCAGACACTACAGTAGACTACAGTACAGATCAGGCACTACAGTAGTACAGTACAGATCAGACACTACAGTAGACTACAGTACAGATCAGACACTACAGTAGACTACAGTACAGATCAGACACTACAGTAGACTACAGTACAATCGAGAGACGGAGTGCCCCTATACATAATCATTTCGTACTAACAGGCAGTTACACAGAGTGAGCTGATTCTACTTGGAGGCTACGGGGCACCTATTAAACCTCAGTACCTAATACATAGATCACCTGTTGGATGGAGTTTGGTTGTGCTGTTTGTCTTACTCCTTTCCTCTCCGAAGACACTGGTTAAAATGTAAATACGCTACTCAGCATGAAGCAACATGATAAAAGCAGCAGTGGTAGAATCACTGTGTGGTGAATATCGAACCCAGTGTAAAACACCATCTCTCTCTCTACCCAGGCATGATGTACGACATTATACGCTTCTTCTTCGCTTTGCACTGGGTAGTCTTTGATGGATACCCAGTTAGTTAGTCACAAAGACTGGGAGAGGAGATGAGAAGTGAAGCAAACATGGTTCCCCCTTCCTTCCTTCCCTCCGTCTCATCTCCCTCTCACCCCCCCTCTCTCCGTGGCATCCTTAAACACAATCTCTTTCATCCTCCATCGAGCGGAAGAAAAATCATTTGGAGGCGATAGCAGCGGTTGGGGCAGTTGTCTCTCATATCATTACACACAGGCTGGCAGACTGGAGTGTGTGTGTGTGTGTGTGTGTGTGTGTGTGTGTGTGTGTGTGTGTGTGTGTGTGTGTGTGTGTGTGTGTGTGTGTGTGTGTGTGTGTGTGTGTGTGTGACAGGCGGACTGGGGCTCTCCTCCGGGTGTTCTTATGCTTGATTGCCTCATCAAGGCTTCTAAATTGGTCCAATATACTTCATCCTTTTAGTGCCTCATTTGCTGTCTGCCTTGTGCCTTGTGTCTACTCACCTGTATAAAGTGGTCCTTTTTCTGCCACAACGAAGACCGAGCTAGCTAGCTGACACTAGGACTGTGTCCCAAATGGCACTTTTCCTATTATAGTGTACTTTTGACCAAAAGTAGTGCACAAGTAATTAGGCAGCCATTGGGGATGCAGACAGCCCTACTGTAGCCCTACTGTACTCATGTAGGGCATGGGAGACATGAGTTCAACATGTACTGTTATTGTGTGAACTGGGACACATTAAAAGGTAACCCTGCATTATGAATTCACAGGACTACGAGCTTTGAGAAATAAGAAATAGGTAGCTGTCTTTTAAGGTGAAATAATAAAGAGCTCTTTCAGCATGTGGAAGTACATGTGTATTGCTCATGAAGGCCAACAAGGAGGGCTCCCTCTAAAAGGTCATTACCTGAAAAATGGCAAAGTTGTTCGGAGAGAGTCTCTAATTCAAGGTCTCTGTCTTCAAGGTCTCTGTGGAAAAATCGATAGTGTGTATGTGTATGTGTGTGTGTTTGTGAAATTATGTTAGCTTGAGCATCTGATTGATATGCTCTAACTTAGCTTGTCCAGTTTGATAATGTCCTTGAGATTCATTCTGTCAGGGGCCTCAGCCCTCAGCCTGGCCTCCAGACAACACAAACACACACACAGTGACATACACACAGTGACACACAGACAAACACATACACACATTCAGTGACACACACACACACACACACACACACACACACACACACACACACACACACACACACACACACACACACACACACACACACACACACACACACACACACACACACACACACACACACACACACACACACAAGTGATTGTATGAAAGTCTTGATTAGAGAACACTTAGCCCTAGCGACTGGTGGACTGTTTGGTATAAACAACGATGACTGTTCAATGTTAGACCTCCCTTCCACTACACAGGATTCTGTTCATTTGGGAAGAAGTGCTCTGAACTATTTATTGTCCTATTATTAGTGTCCAAGCATAGGTACCCAATCAGGGTCATCATCTTCAAATCACGTTCGTAAGTAGAACTAACTGGTATTTTAGATATTTCTGAACTTTGCTAAACTTTCTTCTTTGAGATCATGACTCTCTCGTTCACAATTAGCTAAGCTATATGCTGACTTAGACTAGTCATTGTAAACTGTCTCAACGACCAAGCAGGATTCATGACTATAGAGGACATGTGCATTGTATGCCCTTTATCCTACCAAGGCCCTCCTAAAGCTATAGCTTTAACGCACCGGTGTTAACTGGTGTAATCTCTTTCTCTCTAGATGGGAACAGCAGGCCAGTGAGAGACATGTTCACAGTCCCTGCTCTGATAACGGAGCTGACTGATAGCAAAAGAGCAGAGAGAGGCTTTGGAGAGATGCTGAGTATTTGCACGAGTCTCTGCCTACCAGCCTACGACCGCCCGCCTGCCTGCCTTTGTGACACTTTCAGGGGAATGGAAGCTCCCTCTCTCTCTCTTTGTTGTTTCAATCCAGAACTCTAAATCACAATGGCCTAAATGGAATACCAGGGTTAGTGGAGGCAGTTAGCAAGCTGAAGCCAACTTGGATGAGTGTGTGTTACAATATCAAGCTGTGCTTTTGTGCTGAAGTCGCTGCATCGTTTTTGTGGAGTGAGCACTGATGGTATTATATAAAAGGCAAGTTCAGAAAGTATTGACATTTCATTCAAAGAAGAAATGATGTTCTCATGATGTGGCATTGACTTGCTTAGCAGGAGAACAAAAGTAATGAATTGATGTATCTACAGTACTCCCTCTGGACCATTAGGCTCAAAGGGGTATTTTCATCAAACAGATACAGTAACTAACCAACCAGAGTTTATCTGGGGTCAGGAGACATAAAGTATCTTTGTTTTGGATGGGGAATGGAGGTTAATCGTCTATAATGTAATTGGCCAGACTGTAAGACAAAACTTACTGTAGTAAACTGTTCCAGAAACAAAATCCCCTTCTCTCTCCACCCCTCTGTGTGTGTTCTGTCAGCAGTGGTTAGCTAATTTCTATATTTGGCCAATCCAGGGCCAGCTCAGTGGTCTCCACTCCACAGTTCTGATGCTGAGATTAGACCAGCCTGAAATGGACATCGGTCTTCACACACCTCTAAATATAGTAGAGCATACAGGATACAGTACAGCAGAATAGAAAGAGCG
>NC_068454.1:27647935-27715435 GCF_023373465.1 Oncorhynchus keta | reverse complement strand
CAGGCCATGTCAGCCCGGTGTGTGTCTCTGTGGAGGAGATCTCTCTGTAGGAGAAATCGCTCCAACTCCAGCCCTATCACTCTCATTCTCATTCTCTCAAACCTCCTGCCTGCTGCTATATGTCTCTCAGGTGTGTGTGTGTGTGTGTGTGTGTGTGTGTGTGTGTGTGTGTGTGTGTGTGTGTGTGTGTGTGTGTGTGTGTGTGTGTGTGTGTGTGTGTGTGTGTGTGTGTGTGTGTGTGTGTGCCTGCGTGTGCTTGTGTGTGTGTTCCCACTCCCAGCTGCCCGCTGCTCTGGAGTACCCCTGTTGCGAGGCTGAAGGCTTCAAAGCTTTTCTGGCACCACCACAGCATTGAGAGGCATTCTGCTGCCTGGCGTAGCGCCCTGTAAAGAGAACTGCTGTATTATGACAGAGGAAGTATATTATGACTGTCTGGGATATGACCTGAATGCCTGGGGGAGAGGGATCATGGCTGAGAGCTGGGAGGTGGTGGTGGGCAGGGGGCTGTGTTGTGGTGATGATGATGGGGGCTGTGTTGTGTTGTTGTGGAGGACCGACCAAAGCATGTGACAAACAGATGGTTGGGGACTCTCCTCTCCACCTGTGCCTGCCTGCCTGCCTGCCTGCCTGCCTGCCTGCCTGCCTGCCTGCCTGCCTGCCCTACTCCCCTCTCAGCCTCTCACCCCAATCCCAGCCTAGGGCTCAGGGCCAGCCTGCCTGATTGCGCTACTCCCCTGTTCCAGCCCAGGCCCCCATGGCATGGTTGGACTGTTTCAGCCTAGCCATGGCCACAGCCAGTGAGGCACTCAGGGCCCCAGAGGACACAGAAGGTTTGAGCACAAGCTGCCCTAGAGGAAGCGAGAATTCCATTCCATACCGGCTTGGATGTTTTGTAGTTACTGTTTGTGTGCCCTGTGTGTGTGCGTGCGTGCGTGCGTCTGGCCCCCGGCCAGTCAGCCAGTGCTGTGTCTGGTGTCAGGGTTGTGGTACTAATAGCAACACCACTCAGCAATGGGCCTGCTCACCATGTGTCAACTGTTAACCCCTGTCACACACACACACACACACACACACACACACACACACACACACACATACACACACACAGCCATGTGGCCATCTCTGAATGTTTTTTAACTTTTTGACTTGTTTTTCTCCATTCAACCTTCACAGCTATCAAAGCTTATTACTTTTCCTCTGCCGTCTAGGGCAAAGTAATTTGTCATGATTTCTGTGGACAGAAGCAGCCTTCCTCTGTGTATATGTTGTCTAGACAATGTGTTCTGCTCCAAGTGGTTGAATAATGATGGTGCTGCATTATTCCTGAGCTATGGTTTCAGTCTGTATCTTTGAAATAGTGCTATTGTGATGGAGGGATATCCTAGAGGTAGTAGGAATATATGACTGTTTTTGGGTCCTATAAAATCTGTTTTATTTTTTTGCCTGATTCCTTTCAGTTTTTTCTCAAATTCCATTTGGGTCACTTTTTTTTACAGGTTTCCATTTGTCCCAGTTGTTTCAGGTGTCTACGAAATTAGCATTTTTGGGTGTAGTTACCCTTCATGCAAGTGTCCACCATCAAGAGACAGATGTTTGGTTAGCGATGTTTCTATGACACTCGTGATTGCAAACCTAGCAAAACAAATGGCTTGATGCAAATAATCATGATATGATTCTGCCAGGTAAGCATAGGCTACTTTGTAGTTAACATTTAACCCTTTCCTTATGTTTCCAGGTCATTTTGATCCGGAACAGAGTTTGAAATGACTAATATACTATTTTATGTACTTTTCCCGCCATGATAATTCAGTTACTTTCCTAAGAATTATAAAACACCTAATCTAATATATAAATACAGTACAAAGTTTGGACACACCTACTCATTCCAGGGTCTTTCTATATTTTTACTATTTTCTACATTGTAGAATAATAGCGGGCATCAAAACTATGAAATAACACATGCAGTCATGTAGTAACCAAAAAAGTGTGAAACAAATCAAAATATATTTTGCCACCCTTTGCCTTGATGACAGCTTTGCACACTCTTGGCATTCTCTCAACTAGCTGCATGAGGTAGTCACCTGGAATGCATTTCAATTTACAGGTGTTCCTTTTTAACAGTTAATTTGGGGAATTTCTTTCCATCTTAATGCGTTTGAGCCAATCATTTGTGTAGTGACAAGGTAGGGGTGCTATACAGAAGATAGCCCTATTTGTTAAAAGACCAAGTCCATATTATGGCAAGAACAGGTCAAATATGCAAAGAGAAACAACAGTCAATCATTACTTTAAGACATTCAGTCAGTCTATCTGGAACATTTCAAGAACTTTGAAAGTTTCTTCAAGTGCAGTTGCGCTATGATGAAACTGGCTTTCATGAGGACCGCCACAGGAAAGGAAGAGCCAGAGTTACCTCTGCTGCAGAGGATAAGTACACTAGAGTTAACTGGTGGCAACAAAACAAACAGAATAGAGAAGCTTCGGAACTGAGGGACGAACACATCCTCATTCACGTCTCCATCACAACCCCACTTTTGCACAGCTGATGCTGACTATTTAATTGGGAATTAAAGGGAAAGCGTCCTATTGGAAGGAGAAGCACTGAGACGGTTCAGAAAAATTCAGGGCCGTCACAAGATGATCTCTGCATGTGTGGTTCCCACCGTGAAGCATGGAGGAGGAGGTGTGATTGTGTGGGTGTGCTTTGCTGGTGACACTGTCAGTGATTTATTAAGATTTCAAGACACACTTAACCAGCATGGCTACCACAGCATTCTGCAGCAATACGTCATCCCATCTGGTTTGTGCTTAGTTGGACTATCATTTGTTTTTCGACAGGACAATGACCCAAAACACACCTCCTGGCTGGACGGTTATTGTGTTTACACCCTAGATCAGATGGACGGTTATTATGTTTACACCCTAGATCACCTAGACGGTTATTGTGGTTACAACAAAGATCAGCTAGACGGTTATTGTGTTTACACCCTAGATCAGCTAGACGGTTATTGTGTTTACACCCTAGATCACCTAGACGGTTATTGTGGTTACAACAAAGATCAGCTAGACGGTTATTGTGTTTACACCCTAGATCAGCTAGACGGTTATTGTGTTTACACCCTAGATCAGCTAGACGGTTATTATGTTTAAACCCTTGATCAGCTAGACGGTTATTATGTTTACACCCTAGATCAACTAGACGGTTATTGTGGTTACAACAAAGATCAGCTAGACGGTTATTGTGTTTACACCCTAGATCAGCTAGACGGTTATTATGTTTAAACCCTTGATCAGCTAGACGGTTATTGTGTTTACACCCTAGATCAGCTAGACGGTTATTGTGTTTACACCCTAGATCAGCTAGACGGTTATTGTGTTTACACCCTAGATCACCTAGACGGTTATTGTGTTTACACCCTAGATCACCTAGACGGTTATTGTGTTTACACCCTTGATCAGCTAGACGGTTATTGTGTTTACACCCTAGATCAGCTAGACGGTTATTGTGTTTACACCCTAGATCAGCTAGACGGTTATTGTGTTTACACCCTAGATCAGCTAGACGGTTATTATGTTTAAACCCTTGATCAGCTAGACGGTTATTATGTTTAAACCCTAGATCAGCTAGACGGTTATTATGTTTAAACCCTAGATCAGCTAGACGGTTATTATGTTTAAACCCTTGATCAGCTAGACGGTTATTATGTTTAAACCCTAGATCAGCTAGACGGTTATTATGTTTAAACCCTTGATCAGCTAGACGGTTATTATGTTTAAACCCTAGATCAGCTAGACGGTTATTATGTTTAAACCCTAGATCAGCTAGACGGTTATTATGTTTAAACCCTTGATCAGCTAGACGCAGGCAAAATTGTGCAAGGAGGTCTGTCACCTTGATTATTCAAATATCTCTTGACTTGTGCATCTAGTGTACGTTGTAAACTTGTATTCATAGGCTAGGTTGTAGCAACCTCATGATGGGTATAGGGAAAATTCTGGTATCATGGAGTAGCCTAAACCTATCAATGTTACATTGAGCTGGGTGAATGGAATATTAATGGCAGTCATCCAATAATAGAAATAAGGCCATGCTCATAAAACATTTTTTTGTCCTCCCTCGTCTTAAATGGCACCGACCGTTACTGGAATTGACCGTTCTATGTTATCAACACAACCATGTGATGGTGTAAGTCGTGGATAAGAGCATCTGCTAAATGACTAAAATGCAAATGTATGTGGGTGGTGTAGTGAAAAAAAATCAATGACCATTGTTCTGTCCAGTACAGCTGTAACAATGTGCGCTGAGAGTCGGGAAGCAAGTTCAGGGAGTGAGTGTTTTAAAAAATAAACACAACATACTTCAAAATAATAAACACGAACAACGCACAGACATGACACAGGAACAGAAACAATAACGCCTGGGGAAGGAACCAAAGGGAGTGACATATATAGGGAAGGTAATCAGGGAAGTGATGGAGTCCAGGTGAGTCTGATGATGCGCAGGTGCGCGTAACGATGGTGACAGGCGTGTGCCATAACGAGCAGCCTGGTGACCTAGAGTCCCGGAAAGGGAGCACACGTGACAACAACTATTTTATGTGTGGTTGTCATTCAACATGGCAATGTTCTTCATGACAGCCGCACACTATACCAGGCATATTATTTGATGTACCTTTCTGCTGTTATTCTCTTGCTTGTCACTTCAGCCTGTTCTCAGCAGGGTGTTTTCAGTGCACCAGTCAGCTTACGCTGCTGTTCTCTCTGTTTCAGTCTCTGTCTCTGTCTCTGTGTTGGTTGATTGGTTCTTTTTATAGTAATACAAGGAAAATTCTCCCACTTGGGGACATTTCTCATGTCCCCATGAGGACAAAGGCTATTTTAAGGTTAGTGGTGTCACGCACTGACCTTAGAGAGCCGTTTTATTTCTCTATATGGTTAGGTCAGGGTGTGAGTTGGGGTGGGCATTCTATGTTGTCTATTTCTTTGTTTTTGGCCGAGTGTGGTTCTCATTCAGAGGCGGCTGTCTATTGTTGTCTCTATTGTCCCAATAAGAGGCAGCCCTTTTTCCCAGTTTCTGTTGTGGGATCTTGTTATTGTTAGTTGCTGATTTAGCGCTACATTACTTTACGTGTCATTTATCTTTCTTGTTTTTTGGGGGATGTTAATTTAATAAATTCAAAATGTACGCCTACCACGCTGCACCTTGGTCTCATTCCGACGACAGCCTTAACAGAAGATCCCACCAAAAAAGGACCGAACAGTGTGGCCAGGAGGAGCAGGGATCCTGGGCCAGGGAGAAAAGGGAGTGGAGGACATCCTGGACCTGGGAGGACGTAATGGCAGGGGACAAGACACCTCCAAAAATGGGGGGTGCACGGGGAGATTGGCGGAGGTAGGGTTTAGACCTGAGCCAACTCCCCGTGCTTACCGTGGGGAGCGTGTGACTGGTCAGGCACCATGTTATGCAGTGATGCACACGGTGTCTCCAGTACGCATTCATAGCCCGGTGCTCTCTGTTCCAGCTCCCCGCAGTTTCTGTGCTAGATTGGGCATTCAGCCAGGACGGATTGTGCCGGCTCAGCGCTCTTGGCCTCCGGTGGCCTCCGGTGTATCTCTTCGGTCCAGGATATCCTGCACCAGCTCTACGCACGGTATCCCCAGTTTGCCAGCACAGCCCAGTGCGGCCTGTTCCAGCTCCCCGCACTTGCCGTGCTACAGGGGGGATTCAGCCAGGACGCGTTGTACCAGCTCTGCGCTCCAGACCTACAGTGCGCCTCCACGGCCCAGCATATCCTGCGCCGGCTCTATGCACTATGCCTCCAGTGCGCCTTCATAGCCCAGTGCGTCCCGTGCCAGCTCCCCACACTCACCGAGCAGGAGTGGGTATCCAGCCAGGACGTGTTGTGGCAGCTCCCTGCACCAGGCTTTCAGTACGTCTCCTCAGTCTGGTAAGACGTGTTCCAGCTCCACGTACGAAGCCTCCAGTGATGATCCATGGTCTGAAGCCTCCAGTGATGATCCATGGCACGAAGCCTCCAGTAATGATCCATGGCCCGGAGCCTGTAGCGATGATCCATGGCAAGGAGCCTGCAGCGAGGGTCCCCAGTCCGGAGTCGGCAGCGACAGTCCCCAGTCCAGTGCCTCCAGCGACGGTCCCCAGTCCGGAGTCGGCAGCGACAGTCCCCAGTCCAGTGCCTCCAGCGACGGTCCCCAGTCCGGAGTCGGCAGCGACAGTCCCCAGTCCAGTGCCTCCAGCGACGGTCCCCAGTCCGGAGTCGGCAGCGACAGTCCCCAGTCCAGTGCCTCCAGCGACAGTCCCCAGTCTGGAGTCTCCAGTGACAGTCTGCAGTTCATAATCTTCAGCGACGAGCTGCAGTCAGGAGCCTCCAGTGGTGGTTCCCAGTTCAGGGAACTGGGTGTGATTTGGGGTGGGCATTCTATGTTGTCTATTTCTTTGTTTTTGGCGGAGTATGGTTCCCAATCAGAGGCAGCTGTCTATTGTTGTCTCTGATTGGGGATCATACTTAGGCAGCCCTTTTTTCCACTTTCTGTTGTGGGACCGTGTTATTTTTCGTTGCTGGTTTAGCGCTACATTACTTTTACGTGTCGTTTATCTGTCTTGTTTTTTTTGTGTTGTTCATTTATTAAATTCAAAATGTACGCCTACCACGCTGCACCATGGTCTCATTCCGACGACAGCCGTAACAAGTGGTTGGGTTAAGATTAAGGTTAGGTTTATGATAAGGTTAAAGGTTAGGTTTAGGGTTAGGGGTTCGCTAAAAGAGAATTTTGAATGGACATTAATTTTAGGTCCCCACGAGGATAGAAGAACGAAACGTGTGTGTGTCGGCTGGAAGTTCCAGTAGATAATTGTGCCATAATAACAGGCTTATCAGTGGCTATGGCCCAGAGAGGACATCTCATCCAGTAAAATTGCAGTGTTGCTCAACATGACATACACATCCACACGCCTCTAGAAGCTGGTTAATGGTTAGTGATTAATACATCTCTGTCACTATCAGTCGTGAACTGGTCTCTTATCTGATCTGTAACAGCTGTCTAACTCTGCTCACACACTCTGCTCACACACTCTGCTCACACACACACACACACACACACACACACACACACACACACACACACACACACACACACACACACACACACACACACACACACACACACACACACACACACACACACACACACTATCACATACACCTGTTCTGTTGTACACAGTAACAACACCTGGCATAATGGAGGGCAATGATAGACACACACAGCTGCAGAGATCAATACTCATCTGTTGTGTTACAGCAGAGGTAAACGGAATTATCATATGTGTGTTTTACTCTACACAACACTGTATTGCTATGACTGAATCAATGATAAGTGCAAGTCCATTGAGGTTACTTGTACTGTCGTTTTCACTTTTTCTCTATCTATATTTCACTCTCTTCTTTCCTCTCTCTTTCTCTCTCTCTCTCTCTCTGGAATGTAGTGTTTTATTTTATCCAGCTGTACTCTACAACCATTGTCCTTCTCAAGGATTCTGTTTTATTCCTGTTTATATCAGATTGTCTTTGTGGTCGTCCTCTTGTAAAAAGCAACAAACCTAGGAGAGCATTACATAAAATTGTTTTTATGATGGCAGTTTGTATCATAAAATACACATTTTGGTCCCTGAACACAGGACAGTTTTTTCAGTTGTGGTTTTATTTGTGCTTGTTTCCAGCTACTGTAGATTTGTTGTAATATTATGTACAAGCATAAAGGGACAGCTTCATACAAACAGATTTTCTTTCAGACTAGTGGGGATATGAAAGATCACTTATTTTTCTTCTTCATCTTCTTATTGTTCTTGTTGTTCTTCTACTTCTTGTTCTTGTTCTTCTTGTTCCTGTTCTTGTTCTTGTTCCTGTTCTTGTTCCTGTTGTTCTTGTTCTTGTTCTTCTAGTTCTACTTCTTGTTCTTGTTCTTCTTGTTCTACTTCTTGTTCTTCTTCTTGTTCTTCTTGTTCTACTTCTTGTTCTTCTTCTTGTTCTTCTAGTTCTACTTCTTGTTCTGGTTCTTGTTGTTGTTCTTCTTCTTGTTCTTCTTGTTCTACTTCTTGTTCTTCTTCTTGTTCTTCTAGTTCTACTTCTTGTTCTTGTTGTTGTTCTTCTTCTTGTTCTTCTTGTTCTACTTCTTGTTCTTCTTCTTGTTCTTCTAGTTCTACTTCTTGTTCTTCTTCTTCTTCTAGTTCTACTTCTTGTTCTTGTTCTTGTTGTTCTACTTCTTGTTCTTGTTCTTGTTGTTGTTGTTGTTCTTCTTCTTGTTCTTCTTCTTCTTCTTCTTCTTCTTCTTCTTCTTCTTCATTCTTGTTCTACTTCTTGTTCTTCTTGTTCTACTTCTTGTTCTTCTTCTTGTTCTTCTTGTTCTTGTTCTTGTTCTTCTAGTTCCACTTCTTGTTCTTGTTGTTGTTCTTCTTCTTGTTCTTCTTGTTCTACTTCTTGTTCTTCTTCTTGTTCTTCTAGTTCTTCTTCTTGTTCTTCTTCTTGTTCTTCTAGTTCTTCTTCTTGTTCTTCTTGTTCTACTTCTTGTTCTTCTTCTTGTTCTTCTTGTTCTACTTCTTGTTCTTCTTCTTGTTCTTCTAGTTCTACTTCTTGTTCTTGTTCTTGTTGTTCTTCTTCTTCTTCTTCATTCTTGTTCCTGTTCTTCATTCTTCCTTCCTTCTTCTTCACAAAAGTCTCAAGCTTTTAAAACAAGCCTATTTTATTCCTGTCATACCATCTAACCCTTGATGTGACCCTAACCTTTAGCCCTGTCTTACAGGAAATATCTCCACTTTTAGTGGACCAGTGCCACCAGTTGTTCTATTTGGATAAGTAGATGTACCTTTAGTCGTTAACCTTTCCCCCTCTCCCTTGAGACAGACAGATCCTATTTGCAATCACCATCAGTTGTTGTTCGTAGACTGATAATATACCTTAAGCATTCAGCCTAACTGACTATTTCTGGAAGGACAATGAATGGGCAATCTTTCAGCTTGTGTTAATCATACTAACGATTTGTGTTATTGATGCTCATTAGAGGAAGTTCCTAATGATCATGAATGTCCATTTTAGGTAAAGTTCTATCTATCTGGTTCTCAATCCCTGTTAACCTTCACGACTGACTGAACCGCCTGCCTGCTTCTCTCCTTGTTTGAGTCCCAAGTGGCACCCTATTCGGTATATAGTGGACTACTTTTGACAGGGGCCCATAGAGCTCTGGTCAAAAGTAGGGCTCTATATAGGGACTAGGATGCCAATTGAGACGCACATCATTACTCATCATGCGGCTAGAGATAAAAGACAAACTAATTAAAAACTTTCACCTTGATTCATATCTGAGACACTTTCCACTTTTCAACTTATCTAGCCCGTTTCCCGTGTACACTGAGAACACTGTGGCTGATCCATCAAAAGCAGAACAGCAGGAGACATATGGGCTGTTATTTTGGGAAGGAAAGGGAACCCTAGTTCCAATATTCATATTAACAAACCACTTAGAAAGCATGCCCTGTCGCATTTCTACACTAAGAATACATTGGTTCATTCTAAGTAGTATACTATTGTATGAACCTACCAATTTAGTCAGGACTCAACACTATAGTGGCTGGAAAAGGATTGTGACTATCTGGCTTCACAAAGCAGAAAAACAAAACAAAGATGTCATAGAGACAAAGTCAAGGTCGCTCCATTTGAAGCCTGTTTCAGGGTGTATGTGTGTGTGTGTGTGGGGGGGTGTAAGGTCCCTAGAGAGTTGGTGTAGTCACCCTGTAATGGTCTGGCCTTGTGAATAAGAGACCAAGGGGAGGACAGACAGTTGTGTCCAACCATCTCCTACGGCCCTTTAAGAATGTGGCCTGTCGCCTGGCGGCAGACCGTTTGGAATGTGCACCTGGGAAATTCTCCTCCACCTGTTGTCCAGCGCTTGTGTGTGTGTGTGTGTGTGTGTGTGTGTGTGTGTGTGTGTGTGTGTGTGTGTGTGTGTGTGTGTGTGTGTGTGTGTGTGTGTGTGTGTGTGTGTGTGTGTGTGTGTGTGTGTGTTAGTGGTGGAATGCCATGCCAAACACAGACAGGGTCGGGGAAGGGTGTGTGTGTGTGTGTGTGTGTGTGTTGACTCAACCTCTGTCATCCATGCCACACTCTCTGTGTCACTCAGCCAACTGCTGGGAATGCCTGTCTGATGACGAAACTGATTTCCCCATGTGTTCTCTATGGCTACAGTACTATATGGTTAAAAGATGCCGCCTTCTTTAATCTTCTTTCTCTCAGCTGTTCAGGTCTAGTAAAAGAGATCCTAGTAAAAATAGGTCTTTGTCAAGCTCTCTGAGCTCCAGAGGTGTTGAGCTGTCTACGATATAAATGTTATCTATTAAAATATAATACATGATTATATTTATTTTGTCTTAGCCACCCTGTATAGTAACATTTATTGGTATAATAAGGTATGTTATATGCTATACAATGTGTTACCGTAGGCTTTACAGTGTATCCACAGCCAGGTTTGAGTCAAACAAGGGATATGGGATCTTAGGGATGATGGACCCACTCTGCACTAACAGAACAACATGCTCTCTGTAGTTTGACAGCTTTGAAGCCAAGCGTACGATTGTTCAGAGAGAGAACCCATTGGGTTTTAGTTTTTTTTCTGTAAACTACATTATTGTTAAATTGTTCCGCATTAGCTCCTCGTCAGGCTCTGTTCCAGTCTCAGAGTTTGAGGAGCTCCTCGTCAGGCTCTGTTCCAGTCTCAGAGTTTGAGGAGCTCCTCGTCAGGCTCTGTTCCAGTCTCAGAGTTTGAGGAGCTCCTCGTCAGGCTCTGTTCCAGTCTCAGAGTTTGAGGAGCTCCTCGTCAGGCTCTGTTCCAGTCTCAGAGTTTGAGGAGCTCCTCGTCAGGCTCTGTTCCAGTCTCAGAGTTTGAGGAGCTCCTCGTCAGGCTCTGTTCCAGTCTCAGAGTTTGAGGAGCACCTCGTCAGGCTCTGTTCCAGTCTCAGAGTTTGAGGAGCTCCTCGTCAGGCTCTGTTCCAGTCTCAGAGTTTGAGGAGCTCCTGGTCAGGCTCTGTTCCAGTCTCAGAGTTTGAGGAGCTCCTGGTCAGGCTCTGTTCCAGTCTCAGAGTTTGAGGAGCTCCTCGCCAGGCTCTGTTCCAGTCTCAGAGTTTGAGGAGCTCCTCGTCAGGCTCTGTTCCAGTCTCAGAGTTTGAGGAGCTCCTCGTCAGGCTCTGTTCCAGTCTCAGAGTTTGAGGAGCTCCTCGTCAGGCTCTGTTCCAGTCTCAGAGTTTGAGGAGCTCCTCGTCAGGCTCTGTTCCAGATGGCACACTATCCCCTTAATAGTCTACTACTTTTGACCAGGGCCCTTAGGGAATATGATGCCATTCGCACTCTTGGTTTTCTGTGTGTTTTGCATGTACATTAAGTGGATGGTGGACACTAAGAGAGCAGTAGAGGACTTGTAGCTGGGGAGTACACTGGTATCTTTCTGAAGCTCTTCTCCTCACTAATAAGCAGCAGGTCCCCTAAATAATGAATAATATAAGCATCTTGACTTGGGATTGAATTGAACGTGTGCGTATACAATACTGTGTGTGTGTGTGTGTGTGTGTGTGTGTGTGTGTGTGTGTGTGTGTGTGTGTGTGTGTGTGTGTGTGTGTGTGTGTGTGTGTGTGTGTGTGTGTGTGTGTGTGTGTGTGTGTAGATTGTGCAAGGATACTGTACATGTGTGAGAACTGTGATTCCACTTGAATCATATTTCAGCATTATATTGCTGTGTTAATATTTCCCTCAATGCATGTTACAGAAAGAAGAAAGGTTTTGTTTTGGTAATATTCTAACAATATTCTAAATATCATTGTGACCTCCTGCGAGCCAGTAGAATCATTGTGGTTATTGAACAGCCTAGGAACCTCTTAACTGAATGAGTTCTCTTTGATGTTAAATTAAGTGCATTTTGTCTCCTTTTTTACTGAATTTACTTCAGTATTGATATCTATGTACTCTTATAATAGAGTATTAATATCTATGTACTCTTATAATAGAGTATTAATATCTATGTACTCTTATAATAGAGTATTGATATATATGTACTCTTATAATAGAGTATTAATATCTATGTACTCGTATAATAGAGTATTAATATCTAGGTACTCTTATAATAGAGTATTAATATCTATGTACTCTTATAATAGAGTATTGATATACATGTACTCTTATAATAGAGTATTAATATCTATGTACTCGTATAATAGAGTATTAATATCTATGTACTCTTATAATAGAGTATTGATATATATGTACTCTTATAATAGAGTATTAATATATATGTACTCATATAATAGAGTATTAATATCTATGTACTCTTATAATAGAGTATTAATATCTATGTACTCGTATAATAGAGTATTAATATCTATGTACTCTTATAATAGAGTATTAATATCTATGTACTCGTATAATAGAGTATTAGTATCTATGTACTCGTATAATAGAGTAGTAATATCTATGTACTCTTATAATAGAGTATTGATATATATGTACTCTTATAATAGAGTATTAATATCTATGTACTCGTATAATAGAGTATTGATATAGATGTGTACTCTCATAATAGAATATTGATATATATTTGTACTTTTATAATAGGATCAAATAATTGTTTTATTGTATTCAGGTGGTATTTCCGCAATTAAACACTGGTATATTGGGTCAAAGCATTTAGAGTCAATATAACATAATTGCTGGTTGATTTATTGTGAGCAGATATTGCATTCCTGTCTTGAATTGCTGCTATCTTGAATAGTTTTTGTCCGGTTCTTGACCTTGTGGCGGAGAGAGCATCTCCAGTCATGATTCACTGGAATGCCCACCACTACCCTCCCCCAGCGGTGACAGGGGGCAAGGACTGCACCCACGCTGGCCTTGACAAACCTGACACAAACCTGGCCACTCCACACACACTGGAACAGTGCATAGATTAACCCCTCTCCCTCTCTGCACCTTTCCTCCTCCTTCCCTCTCTAAAACCTAGATATCTTTAGACTTTTGTTCTTGGAGCTACTTTTTTCCCCCCTTGAGCTGAAGTGAATATATGTGGTGGATAGAGAAAAGAGATCAGAGAGAAGGAGGAGAGAAGAGAGCAGAGAGGAGAGAAGAGAGCAGAGAGAAAGAGTAGAGGAGAGGGCAGAGAGAAAGAGGAGAGGGCAGAGAGAAAGAGGAGAGGAGAGGGCAGAGAGAAAGAGGAGAGAAGAAGGGAGAGAGAAAGAGGAGAGGAGAGAGCAGAGAGAAAGAGGAGAGGAGAGGGCAGAGAGAAAGAGGAGAGAAGAGAGCAGAGAGAAAGAGGAGAGGAGAGAGCAGAGAGAAATAGGAGAGGAGAGAGCAGAGAGAAAGAGGAGAGAAGAGAGCAGAGAGAAAGAGGAGAGGAGAGAGCAGAGAGAAAGAGGAGAGGAGAGGGCAGAGAGAAAGAGGAGAGGAGAGAGCAGAGAGAAATAGGAGAGGAGAGAGCAGAGAGAAAGAGGAGAGAAGATGAGAGAGCAGAGAGGAGAGAGAAAGAGGAGAGAAGAGAGAAAGAGGAGAGAAGATGAGAGAGCAGAGAGGAGAGAAGAGAGCAGAGAGAAAGAGGAGAGAAGAGAGCAGAGAGAAAGAGGAGAGGAGAGAGCAGAGAGAAAGAGGAGAGGGCAGAGAGCAGAGAGGAGAGAAGATGAGAGAGCAGAGAGCAGAGAGGAGAGAAGAGAGCAGAGAGAAAGAGGAGAGGAGAGAGCAGAGAGAAAGAGGAGAGGAGAGAGCAGAGAGGAAGAGCAGAGGAGAGCAGAGATAAAGAGGAGAGGAGAGAGCAGAGAGAAAGAGGAGAGGAGAGAGCAGAGAGAAAGAGGAGAGGAGAGGGCAGAGAGAAAGAAGAGAGGAGAGGGCAGAGAGAAAGAGGAGAGGAGAGAGCAGAGAGAAAGAGGAGAGCAGAGAGAAAGAGGAGAGCAGATGAGAGAGCAGAGATAAGAGAGAAAGAGGAGAGAAGAGAGAAAGAGGAGAGAAGATGAGAGAGCAGAGAGCAGAGAGGAGAGAAGAGAGCAGAGAGAAAGAGGAGAGAAGAGAGCAGAGAGAAAGAGGAGAGGAGAGGAGAGAGCAGAGAGAAAGATGAGAGGAGAGAGCAGAGAGAAAGAGGAGAGGAGAGAGCAGAGAGAAATGAGAGAGGAGAGAGCAGAGAGAAAGAGGAGAGTAGAGAGAAAGAGGAGAGAAGGTGAGAGAGCAGAGAGGAGAGAAGAGAGCAGAGAGAAAGAGGAGAGAAGAGAGCAGAGAGAAAGAGGAGAGGGCAGAGAGAAAGAGGAGAGGAGAGGAGAGAGCAGAGAGAAAGAGGAGAGGAGAGAGCAGAGAGGAAGAGGAGAGGAGAGAGCAGAGATAAAGAGGAGAGGAGAGAGCAGAGAGAAAGAGGAGAGGAGAGGGCAGAGAGAAAGAGGAGAGGAGAGAGAAAGAGGAGAGAAGATGAGAAAGCAGTGAGGAGAAGAAAGGGAGATGAGACAGGATGTGTATAAGAGAATGGGTCATTCGGTTGGGGAATGGGAAACGTCCTATAGACTACAGTTGTTTAATTTCTATAGCTACTGTATAGTCTATGCAGTTGTTTTAATGCTCTTTGGTCCTGGCCCGGCTGGTCGGTGTATTTATGTGTGTTTTCGACTTTGTGCCTCTCAGCATTTCTCTGGTCACACCTCACTGGGCCTGCAAAGAGACTCAACCTCTCTCTACTCTGCCTATCTCTCTCTCTCTCTCTCTCTCTCTCTCTCTCTCTCTCTCTCTCTCTCTCTCTCTCTCTCTCTCTCTCTCTCTCTCTCACTATGGGACCCCCCCTCCATCTCTCTATCTATCTCTCTCTTCATTCACCCACTTCATTGTTTCTCCCTATCGCTCCATCTCACTCTCTTCCTCTCTCTTTCTCTCTCTCTCTCTCTCTCTCTCTCTCTCTCTCTCTGCTCCCTCTCTCTCTCCTCTCTCTCTCTCCTCTCTCTTTCTCCTCTCCCACCCTGATAGGAGCAGAGGCTTGTGTGTTCAGTCGTTTTATCTTGTTCTTATCTGTGTAATATGACACCACCTCTTATTACTATTCAACACAGCTGCACCTGGTGGAACTCTTGTTAAGCTTAGGAGGCATCAGTTCATTCGTCAGCTCCACAGAAGGCAGAGTAATTGTGTACAATTCATTGGTGGAAGTCATTTGTATTCCCTTGTGGGAGTCACAGTAAAACCAAGTATAGAACAAGAATGCCCTACAGTAATAGTTCTATTTCATTAAGTATTGTGTGTGTGTGTTAGATTAGTTATTTACCTAGTGAGTGTGTGTCAAACCAGGCAGGCGCAGGAGCAGGTGTTTGATTATAGCTCCTCATAACTCCAGTAGCATGCTCTAGTAAATCAATGACTGCTGATATACTGACCAGGGCAAATTACTAATGCTAGCTGCCTAAAATGTTATTCTCCTTCCAGATTTACTGGACCCTCAACCATAAACCTCTCACCCTCCTCTCCAGACCTGGGTGCATGTACAATTTAAAATCAATTACAAATCTTTAGCTGGCTTGATTGAGCTTACCTGGCTTAAAGGACCAATAGAAAAGTCCTGAAACCCTGCCCATCTGGCACTGCAGGCAGGTTAAAGCAAATGCTCAATGTATTTGAAATATTTCAAATAGTACTTGAACCCAGGTCTGCTCCTCTATTCCTTGTCACCTAGAGGAAAGAGGTGTATGTGTGAGGTGTATGCAGCATGCTTTCTCCAAGGTCCTTATGCACATTAGCAACATGCTCTCACATACAAAGCACTTCTCTTACAGAAACCCAATGTCCCAAGACGGATTTGTGGTGGCGGTGAGCGAACACGCCCAGATTTAGACACAGTGGCTGTCGGATCATTGGGGAGGGGAGGGGAGGGTCAGACATACAAAAGCAGAGGAGGGGAGAAAGAGAGGAGAGAGAAGGGAGGAGAAAAGATAGAAGAGAAGAGAAAGAGAGAGAGGGCAATTGGAAAGATGAGAGCGGTTATAGAAAAGCATCAGACAGGAGAGAAGAGGACAGGGGAGGAATGGAGGAGAACAGGGAAGAGAAGCGCAGATGATGCGAGGATAGACGGGGAGAGAGGGGGATTGATGAGGAGATGAGGGGAGCCTGAGGATACAGCAGCATGCTGGGAGTCACTGCTCATTACTCTCCATTAGGCCTCTGCTACGTGCTGCGGCGGTACGTCACACACACACACACACACGGTAGGACACACACCGCATGATACGACACACGGTGTCGGTGGGTAGTCGGTGTCTCCCCAGAGGCCTGCAGCAGCAGGCTCTGTCTGTTCTGGCATCAGCCAGGGTGGACAGAGAGAGAGGGTGTCGAGGCCCATGCCAGGCTATATTCCATATACTGCCAGCTTGTCAACCCTAGTCATCATTTCATACTTGACTGCCTGAGGAGCTTCTAATGGGGGTCACATTGAAGCCAGGAGCCTCCAGCGGGGTCTCTCTCTCTCACTCTCCCTTTCTGTCCGCTCCTCTCATTCTATGTCTGTCTCTCTCTGTCTCTGTCTCGCTCCCGTTCATCTCTCCCCATGCCTCGTGCCCCCTTTCCTGCCTCTCTTTATGATGATGAGACCCCCTCCTTGGCCTGCCACTGTCCTCCTCCTCCTGTTTTCGCTGTGACATTAATAGTGTTTTACCTCTGATATAGTATGGAACAGGACCTTCTCCCCTCCCCATCTATCTAGTTTACAAGACATCTCAGGCTGGGCTGGGCTGCAAGGCTGAGCTTCAATTAATGGGAAGATGAGAGGAGGGGTCTCATATCAAAGCTTTAAACAGCATTGAAGTTTCTTATCAAAGGCCAGTGTTTCCCTTTCAAATGTTGAATTACTGCACTAATGAAGAGGGCTCTGCCCCTGTATGTATGTGTGTGTGTGTGTGTGTGTGTGTGTGTGTGTGTGTGTGTGTGTGTGTGTGTGTGTGTGTGTGTGTGTGTGTGTGTGTGTGTGTGTGTGTGTGTGTGTGTGTGTGTGTTTGCAGTACCAGTCAAAAGTTTGGACACCTACTCATTCAAGGGTTTTTCTTTATTTTTACTGTTTTCTAATAGTGTAGACATCAACACTATGAAATAACACATACAAAATGGTGCCGAAAGAAATGGCAGCAGTTTTACAGGCGCCTTAACAATTGTGCTATAATGTGTATTTTTTTGCGTTATCTGTAACAAATTTTGTACATAATGTTTCTGCCACTGTATCTTACGGCAAAAAAGAGCTTCTGGATATCAGGACAGCGGTGACTCACCTCGGATTAGACAGAGATTTTTTCTTCAACAAGCAGGACGCACGGGATGTACTGCTAACACCCGACAAGGCCAACATCCCCGTAATTGGCAAGAGAAAGAGGGTACAGAGGACACAGTGGGGTGCTTCGTAAGGATCCGCAGAAGGCGAGTGGGAATACTGCCATTACCGTCAATATTACTCGCCAACTTACAATCATTGGACAATAAATTAGACGAGGTTCGATTACGAATATCCAACCAACGGACATCAAAAACTGTAACATCTTATGTTTGACGGATTCGTGGCTGAATGATGACAAGGATATTCAGTTAGCAGGATATACGTTGCACCGGCTAGATAGAATAGCACAATCCGGGAAGACGATGGGGGGCGGTCTGTGCATATTGGTGAACAACAGCTGCAGCACGAAATAAGGAAGTCTCTAGACTTTTCTCACCTGAAGTAGAGTAGCTTATAATAATCTGTAGACCACCCTATTTGCCAAGAGAGTTTTCATCTATACTTTTCGTGGCTGTTTATTTACCACCACAGACAGATGCTGGCACTTAGACCGCACTCAGTCAGCTGTATAAGGAAATAAGCAAACAGGAAACCGATCACCCAGAGGCAGCGCTCCTAGTGGCCGGAGATTTTAATGCAGGGAAACTTAAATCAGTTTTACCTAATCTCTATCAACATGTTAAATGCGCAACCAGAGGGGAAAACATTCTAGATCACCTGTACTCCACACACAGAGACGCGTACAAAGCTCTCCCTCGCCCTCCATTTGGTAAATCTGACCACAATTCTATCTTCCGGAATCCTGCTTACAAGCAAAAATTAAAGCAGAAAGCACAAGTGATTCGGTCTATAAAAAAGTGGTAAGATGAAGCAGATGCTAAACTACAGGACTGTTTTGCTATCACAGACTAAAACATGTTACAGGATTCTTCCGATTGCATTGAGGAATACACCACATCAGTCACTGGCTTTATCAATAATTGCATTGAGGATGTTGTCCCCACAGTGACTATACATACATACCCCAACCAGAAGCCATGGATTACAGGCAACATTAGCATTGAGCTGAAGGGTAGAGCTGCGGCTTTCAAGGTGCGGGACTCTAACCCGGAAACTGATAAGAAATCCTGCTATGCCCTCCGACGAACCATCAAACAGGCAAAGCGCCAATACAGGGCTAAGATTGAATTGTACTACACCGGCTCTGATGCTCATATTATGTGGCAGGGCTTGCAAACTATTAAAGACTACAAAGGGAAGCACAGCCGCGAGCTGCCCAGTGACACAAGCCTACCAGACGAGCTAAATCACTTCTATGCTCGCTTCGAGCTAAGCAACACTGAGGCATGCATGAGAGCATCAGCTGTTCTTGACAACTGTGTGATCACGCTCTCCGTAACGAATGTGACTAAGACCTTTAAACAGCTCAAAATTCACAAGGCCGCAGGGCCAGATGGATTACCAGGACGTGTGCTCCGGGCATGTGCTGACCAACTGGCAGGTGTCTTCACTGACATGTCCCTGATTGAGTCTGTAATACCAACATGTTTCAAGCAGACCACCATAGTCCCTTTGCCCAAAAACACTAAGGCAACGTGCCTCAGTAACTACAGACCCGTAGCACTCACGTCCGTAGCCATGAAGTGCTTTGAAAGGCTGGTAATGGCTCACATCAAAACCCTAGACCCACTGCAATTTTGCATACCACCCAAACAGATTCACAAATTATGCAATCTCTATTGCACTCAACACTGCCCTTTCCCACCTGGACAAAAGGAACACCTACGTGAGAATGCTATTCATTGACTGTAGCTCAGCGTTCAACACCATAATACCCTCAAAGCTCATCACTAAGCTTAGGATCCTGGGACTAAACACCTCTCAATGGAACTGGATCCTGGACTTCCTGACAGGCCGCTCCAAGGTGATGAGGGTAGGTAGCAACACATCTGTCACGCTGATCCTCAACAGTGGAGCCCCTCAGGGGTGCGTGCTCAGTCCCCTCCTGTACTCCCTGTTCACCCACGTCTGCATGACCAGGCACGACTCCAACACCATCATTACGTTTGCAGACGACACAACAGTATTCAGTATTGGCCTAATCACCGACAACGACGTGACAGCCTACAGGGAGGACATTAGAGATCTGGCCGTGTGGTGCAAGAATAACAACCTATCCCTCAACGTAACCAAGACTAATGAGATGATTGTGGACTACAGGAGAAGGAGGACCGAGCATGCCCCAATTCTCATCGACGGGGCTGTAGTGAAGCAGATTGAGAGCTTCAAGTTCCTTGGTTTCCACATCACCAATAAACTAGAATGGTCCAAACACACCAAGACAGTCGTGATGAGGGCACGACAAAGCCTATTCCCCCTCCAGGAAACTAAAAAGATTTGGCATGGGTCCTCAGATCCTCAAAAGCTTCTACAGCTGCAACATCGAGAGCATCCTGACTGGTTGCATCACTGCCTAGTTCGGCAACTGCTCGGCCTCCGACCACAAGGAACTACAGAGGTTAGTGCATACCGCCCAGTACATCACTGGGGCTAAGCAGCCTGCCATCCAGGACCTCTACACCACGCAGTGTCAGAGGAAGGCCCTAAAAATCGTCAAAGACCCCAGTCATAGACTCTTCTCTCTACTACCGCATGGCAAGTGGTATCGGAGCGCCAAGTCTAGCTTTTACAGCTTTTACCGCCAAGCCATAAGACACCAACAGGTAACCAGACTATTTGCATTGTGTATGTGTGTGTATGTGTGTGTGTCCCCCCAACCCCTCTTTTATGCTGCTGCTCTCTGTTTATCATGTATGCATAGTAACTTCAACTATACATTCATGTATATACTACCTCAATTAGCCCGACTAACCGGTGCCCCCGCACATTGGTAACCCAGACTATCTACATTGTGTCCCACCACCCACCATCCGCCAACCCCTCTTTTACGCTACTGCTACGCTCTGTTTATCATATATGCAAAGTCACTGTAAACATACCTACATGTACATACTACTTCATTTAGCCCGACTAACCGGTGCCTGTATAGCCTCGCTACTGTTATTTATCACTGTCTTTTTGCTGTTGTTTTTTTATTTCTTTACTTATATTTTGTTCACCTTATACCTATTTTTGACTTTAAAATTGCCCTGTTGGTTAGGGCCTGTAAGTAAGCATTGCACTGTTGTATTCGGCGCATGTGACAAATAAACTTTGATTTGATTTGCTATGGAATCATGTCGTAACCAAAAAAGTGTTAAACAAATCAAAATATATTGTATATTTTAGATTCTTCAAAGTAGCCACCCAGCGTTCCACACTCTTAGCATTCTCTCAGCGAGTTTCATGAGGTAGTCACCTGGAATGCTTTTCCAACAGTCTTGGAGGTCCCAGAAATGCTGAGCACTTGTTGGCTGCTTTTCCTTCACTCTGCTGTCCAACTCATCCCAAACCATCTCAATTGTCTCAAATATAAAATATACTTTGATTGTTGAACACTTTTTTTGGTTACTACATCATTCCATATGTGTTATTTCATAGTTTTGATGTCTTCACTATTATTCTACAATGTAGGAAAGTGTAAACACAAAGAAAAACCCTTGAATGAGTAGGTCTGTCCAATCTTTTGACTGGTACTGTATACACGCACACGTTTATGTGTGTCTGCACGTGTGTTCACGTGCATGGCTAGTCAAGGTGTTTCTTTGATACTTTAGTTGTGTGCACTCAGGATCTAATGTAGCAGCCACATCATCTCTTGTCTTAGCCCAGTGCAGTCTCTTAACACGACTACACTTTTGACCAGACCACCACACACTATTTGACATCATTGATAATTAACCAAACAGGAGATAGCTGCTGCTGCAGTGAGTCAGGCATTCACACACATCACACACACACACACACACACACACACACACACACACACACACACACACACACACACACACACACACACACACACACACACACACACACACACACACACACACACACACACACACACACACACACACACACGTCACACACATACGCACATACGCACACACACACACACAAACATACTGCAGTCAGGGGGAGATGCTGACTGTCAGTCGAGGCCGCGGGCAGAGTGATTGGATTCCATTTGTCACCAGAACTACAATGGAGTGATTGAAACATACACAGAAAAAGATGCCACAGGTCACAGAGACCACACTACTACACAGGCAGAAGATGAGATGAGGATGAAAAAGGGGTATTAAGAGGGAGGAATGGAGGGAGAGGAAGGAGAGGATGGAGGAAGGGAGAAGAGAAGCGAGGAAAAGTGAAAAAGTTTATCTCTCCTCGTCAGCGTTTCTCTCTCTCTCTCTCTCTCTCTCTCTCTCTCTCTCTCTCTCTCTCTCTCTCTCTCTCTCTCTCTCTCTCTGGCCGTCTCTCTCTCTGGCTATCTCTCTCTCTCTCTCTGGCTGTCTCTCTCTCTCTCTCTGGCTGTCTCTCTCTCTCTCTCTCTCTCTCTCTCTCTCTCTCTCTCTCTCTCACTCTTTGCAGCTCAGTCTAAGTGACTCTATTTGGCCTTCCGGGCCCTGCTTGATGTTGATGGTGCAGTTACATAAGCTAAGCACCGTGTCAGGAAACAGGTCTGACCTGTAGAGGCGAGGCGGCTGGAGTATGTTGTGCTGTGTTCCTCTTTTTGGTTATGTGTTACGTGTTTTTACTAGGGTGTTGTTATCTACTGTATGTGTGAAGAAATGTGTGTTTGTCTCCTCACATGCGAGGTGTCTGTCTGTGGTTAAAGAGAAATGTGTTGTTTTACAGGGTGAGTCATACTAGTACAGCACCCCTGGAGCAAATTAGTGTTAAGTGCCTTGCTCACATCGACAGATTTTTCACTTTGTCGGCTCGGGTATTCGAACCAGCAACCTTTCGGTTACAGGTCCAACGTTCTAAATGTTAGACTACCTGCCGCATTTGTGTGTGTGTGGGTGTGTGTTTGTGTGTGTGTGTGTGTGTTTGTGTGTGTGTGTCTGTTTGTGTGTGATGTGTTTGTGTGTGGTTTTGTTCTGTGTTTTTCTCCTTGCAGCAAAAATCTAACATATCCAAACAGCTAGAAATTTGCTGTGCTATACTCCTCAAATATTCCCTCAAAATATACAGTGGGGAGAACAAGTATTTGATACACTGCAGATTTTGCAGGTTTTCCTACTTACAAAGCATGTAGAGGTCTGTCATTTTTATCATAGGTACACTTCAACTGTGAGAGACTGAATCTAAAACAAAAAGTAATTTGCATTTTATTGCATTACATAAGTATTTGATACATAAGAAAAGCAGAACTTAATATTTGGTACAGAAACATTTGTTTGCAATTACAGAGATCATACGTTTCCTGTAGATCTTGACCATGTTTGCACACACTGCAGCAGGGATTTTGGCCCACTCCTCCATAGAGACCTTCTCCAGATCCTTGAGGTTTCGGGGCTGTCGCTGGGCAATACGGACTTTCAGCTCCCTCCAAAGATTTTCTATTGGGTTGAGGTCTGGAGATTGGCTAGGCCACTCCAGGACCTTGAGATGCTTCTAACGGAGCCACTCCTTAGTTGCCCTGGCTGTGTGTTTCGGGTCATTGTCATGCTGGAAGACCCAGCCACGACCCATCTCCAATGCTCTTACGGAGGGAATGAGGTTGTTGGCCAAGATCTCGCGATACATGGCCCCATCCATCCTCCCCTCAATACGATGCAGTCGTCCTGTCCCCTTTGCAGAAAAGCATCCCCAAAGAATGATGTTTCCTCCTCCATGCTTCACAGTTGGGATGGTGTTCTTGGGGTTGTCCTTCTTCCTCCAAACACGGCGAAAAGCTCTTTAATTGTCTCAGCAGACCACATTACCTTCTCCCAAACCTCCTCTGGATCATCCAGATGGTCATTGGCAAACTTCAGACTGGCCTGGACATGCGCTGGCTTGAGCAGGGGGACCTTGCGTGCGCTGCAGGATTTTAATCCATGATGGCGTAGTGTGTTACTCATGGTTTTCTTTGAGACTGTGGTCCCAGCTCTTTTCAGGTCATTGACCAGGTCCTGCCGTGTAGTTTGGGCTGATCCCTCACCTTCCTCATGATCATTGATGCCCCACAAGGTGAGATCTTGCATGGAGTCCCAGACCGAGGGTGATTGACCGTCATCTTGAACTTCTTCCATTTTCTAATAATTGCGCCAACAGTTGTTGCCTTCTCACCAAGCTGCTTGCCTATTATCCTGTAGCCCATCCCAGCCTTGTGCAGGTCTACAATTTTAACCCTGATGTCCTTACACAGCTCTCTGGTCTTGGCCATTGTGGAGAGGTTGGAGTCTGTTTGATTGAGTGTGTGGACAGGTGTCTTTTATACAGGTAACAAGTTCAAACAGGTGCAGTTAATACAGGTAATGAGTGGAGAACAGGGGGGCTTCTTAAAGAAAAACGAACAGGTCTGTGAGAGCCGGAATTATTACTGGTTGGTAGGTGATCAAATACTTATGTCATGCAATAAAATGCAAATTAATTACTTAAAAATCATACAATGTAATTTTCTGGATTTTTGTTTTAGATTCCGTCTCTCACAGTTGAAGTGTACCTATGATAAAAATTACAGACCTCTACATGCTTTGTAAGTAGGAAAACCTGCAAAATCGGCAGTGTATCAAATACTTGTTCTCCGCACTGTACATGTATGACGTATATTTGTATATTTTTCTCCTCAATGTCTACACCCCTCCCCCCCAGGACAAGGCCTGTTAACTCTTCTCCACACTGAGCCAATGAGAAAGGCTTCATGGCCCATACATTGAAAGGATGAGAGCATGAGAGAGAGGGAAAATGGCCGACCGGCACAATTTTCTACCAGGCTGCCCCTCACCGCAGCCTCCCACACACACTCTTGTGGCTTACAATGTGACATATTGAGCATATTGAAACCACGCACACGCATGTATGCAGGTAGGAACACACACACATGCACACGCACACCCCAGTATCCCACATAGCTGTGTTGTGGAACATCACTAACCCAGCCATTATAATAGCTGCTGGTGTATCAGGCCACAATTATCAAAGCTCTACGCCGGCTTATTCACTCTTTAATTGCCTCATTTAATTTGAACAATGTCAACCTGCTTCATTTGAAAGCGATTAACTCCCAAGGACGTGTGTTACACAGTGTGTTACATGCACCATAGACAAGCCTCCTGGGTGTGGGTGGGTGGGAGGGGGAGGGGGGGATGTGTGTGTGTGTGTGTTTGTGTGTGTGTGTGTGTTTGTGTGTTTGTGTGTGTGTGTGTGTGTGTGTGTGTGTGTGTGTGTGTGTGTGTGTGTGTGTGTGTGTGTGTGTGTGTGTGTGTGTGCGTGTGCGTGTGCGTGTGCGTGTGCGTGTGCGTGTGTGTGTGTGTGTGCATGACAGTCCGTCTGCTCACTGTGACATGAGCGTGAGGCTTGAGTGAAATTGTACAACCCTACCCCTATCTCAGTAGGACCAATCAGACCATGTGAAGCACGAGTCAAATGAATATGTCTTACCCCTTGCATTGTCCAATAAGGCCACTGAGGGGAACTAAAAGGTAGAAACCGATCTGCTCAAAGTGAGATGAGTGTGAGACACGGTGAGTAAAACAGCCAGACACGCTGTTAGTGATACAAACAATGACATGTGAACTACTTGTGTGTGGAGACGGTTGTCATATCACTTTACTCCTATACTGTACACACAACTTGCCTTTATCATGTACTGTTTAACCTAGATACTTCACTGTGGTAGAGACAATCCCAAACTCTCTCTTTGGCTCTGACCTCTGGTTGTGAGTCTCATTGCTGAGTCCTCAGTGCTGATCCAGGATCACCCCCCCTCTTGTTCATTCTGATCAGCACTCCTACTTTGAGAGGCTTTGTGAATACAGGGCCTGCTGTGTCCCATTGCTGAGTCTGGTGGTGATTCCTGTCTCATTAAGATTGATGAGGAGAGTCATGGTTGGGTTAGCTGTTAGCTGTCACCAGCCCGCTGCCAAACATGCGCATGCACGCAAGTATACACACACACACACACACACACGTACACTGAGCCCAACACTCTGACTGCCATGTAATTATTTCATAAATGTCTAACGAACAATCTAATTTATGCATTTATTCATCAAGTTATTTATGGTGGAGATTGAAACGTTTTATACCTGGCATTTGGGTGCCTGGGGCGTGAAGGCTCTGTGTGGTGTGGTGTGGTGTGGGAGAGGTACTGTTTTAGTTTCACCTTGTGAAGTGTAAAGGAGAAGCGTGGATGGGGTGAGGAGTATGATGGAGAGGAAAGCAACTTCTGTGTTCCCTGAGTTCGTGGCATATTTGATCAAATATATGATGGAGCGTTATGGCTGTACAGTCTGTACAATATTTTTGTCAGATGGAATACTGAAGTATAATTACAAGCATTTCATAAGTGTCAACGGCTTTTATTGACAATTACATGAAGTTGATGCAAAGAGTCAATATTTGCAGTGTTGCCCCTTCTTTTTCAAGACCTCTGCAATCCACCCTGGCATGCTGTCAATTCACTTCTGGGCCACATCCTGACTGATGGCAGCCCATTCTTGCATAATCAATGCTTGGAGTTTGTCAGAATTTATAAGTTTTTGTTTGTCCACCCGCCTCTTGAGGATTGACCACAACTTCTCAATGGGATTAAGGTCTGGGGAGTTGAGCCACTTAGTTATCACGTTTGCCTTATGGCAAGATGCTCCATCATGCTGGAAAAGGCATTGTTCGTCACCAAAATGTTCCTGGATGGTTTGGAGAAGTTGCTCTTGGAGGATGTGTTGGTACCATTCTTTATTCATGGCTGTGTTCTTAGGCAAAATTGTGAGTTAGCCCATTCCCTTGGCCGAGAAGCAGCCCCACACATGAATGGTCTCAGGATGCTTTACTGTTGGCATGACATAGGAGTGATGGTAGCGCTCACCTTGTCTTCTCCAGACAAGCTTTTTTCCGGATGCCCCAAACAATCGGAAAGGGGATTCATCAGAGAAAATTACTTTACCCCAGTCCTCAGCAGTCCAATCCCTGTACCTTTTGCAAAATATCAGTCTATCCCTGATGTTTTTCCTGGAGAGAAGTGGCTTCTTTGCTGCCCTTCTTGACACCAGGCCATCCTCCAAAAGTCTGTATCTCACTGTGCGTGCAGATGCACTCACACCTGCCTACTGCCAATCCTGAGCAAGATATGTAGTGGTGGTGCCCCTATCCCACAGCTGAATCAATCTTACTGGCAGCAATATCCTTGCCTGTGAAGCCCTTTTTGTGCAAAGCAATGATGACGGCACTTGTTTCCTTGCAGTTAACCATGGTTGACAGAGGAAGAACAATGATTCCAAGCACCACCCTCCTTTTGAAGCTTCCAGTCTGTTATTCGAACTCAATCAGCATGACAGAGTGATCTCCAGCCTTGTCCTCGTCAACACTCACACCTGTGTTAACGAGAGAATCACTGACATGATGTCAGCTGGTCCTTTTGTGGCAGGGCTGAAATGCAGTGGAAATGTTTTTGGGGGATTCCGTTGTATTTGCACGGCAATGAGGGACTTTGCAATTAATCTGATCACTCTTCATAACATTCTGGAGCATATGCAAATTGCCATCAAACAAACTGAGGCAGCAGACTTTGTGAAAATTAATATTTGTGTCATTCTCAAAACTTTTGGCCATGACTGTACAGTGGCTAAATGTACTCTTGACGCTCTTAAAGAGACAGTGTACAATTTCTTTGATGTAATGCATCTCAATGAGAAAACACTGTTTTTACAGTATAAAATGTAAAAACCTAATATTCCACAAATATAATGAACACATGTATTTACAGCACAATATGTGTTTCAGAAGTAGCTAGAATTCATACAGGCTCAATCTCAATCGATAACAAAATAAAATTATAAATATGGTGCTCCTAAATGTTATGTTTTGCTCCTAACTTTTTAAAGTTGGGAGCACTAGTTCTACCAATGAACATTTCTAACGTAGAGCCCTGGCTACTTGCATTCGTTACGGTTGTTCGTTTGACAAGTTCACACAGTATCTTTTTGGCTGACACTTTATCAGGGTTAAGAGATAAGTCCTGGGTCATGACTGGCTTCTCATTACAGCTTTGGGAGAAACATGATCATTTCGTTTTATTTGCTTGGAAATATACTCGAAAGGACCATTAACAGGGTCAAGAGATAAGAATGACAGTCTCTGTGTGTTTGATCCTCATTGTGAACCATAGAGCTCTGAAGATCCTGATGCCAACGAGTACAATTCACTATCCTGAGTGCCTCTTTCAGCAACCGGCATCATCTGTGTCATTGTTGGAATGCCGTGTTGTGCTGCTGTTTTGTCGGTGAGGTTGCTTTATTATGTTAAAATACCAGGGAAAAGCATGACTACAACAGTGAATATATTTCTTTAATCAAAGGTAGTACTATCAAGCAGAGGCTGATAACGCCAGGGCGTACTTGAAGATGAAAGGGAGAGGAAAGGCCTTGGGGGCAAGAAGGAGGCCAGGGAACTGACCCCCTCTCACCTGGAAGTGAACTCACCTACTGGGAGGAGAGGAGAGGAGAGGAGAGGAGAGGAGAGGAGAGGAGAGGAGAGGAGAGGAGAGGAGAGGAGAGGAAAAATAGTAAAAAAGACAGTGTACAATTTTTTTGATGTAATGCATCTCAATAGGACAACACTGTTTTTACAGTATATAATGTAAAATCCTAATATTCCACAAATATAATAAACACATGTATTTACAGGTTTACATATGGGTTTCTAGATCACAATATGTGTTTCAGAAGTAGCTAGAATTCATAGAGGCTGTATATTAATCGATAACAAAATATAATCAGAAAAAAATAAGAATAGAGATGCTCCAGAATCCTGGTTCTAATACCTTGAGTATCTCCTGTCTGACAATTAGAGCTTTGGCGGCTACAGTAACACAGCTAGTCACTCCCCAGCCTGGAAACGCTCACATGCACTCACGGATGCACACCCACACACACACACACACACACACACACACACACACACACACACACACACACACACACACACACACACACACACACACACACACACTCAGTCTTCCACAAAATGGCTACTAACTCCCAAGCCTGGCTGGCTGATTCAAGGAGATTTTCTTACAAAGAGTTGGTGAGTTACAAATGTCACCCTATTCCCTGTGTAGTGCAGTATGTTTGACCAGAGCCAATACGATTGTGGTCAAAAGAAGTGCACTAAGTAAGGGAACAGGGTGACATTTGGGACATATACTTTCTTTACAAAGTGAGCCAGAACCAGGCTGTGAATTATAGATGAGTAGAGGGGTGAGCAGGGGTCTTCCTGCCAGGAGAGGAAGTGAGGTGAGGAATACTGATATCTCCAGTACCTGGTCTTGTCCTCATTAGTCAACACCATATGGTGAAATCACACTTACCATACTCAACCCTCTGTAGGTGGAGGCAGGCTGGGACTGGGCAGCCATTGTGGGGTTCTCTTCCTGGCCATGGAACTATAGAACCATGGAATCATGGAACCATCACGTTCTATCTAGAAAAGGGATTCCTTTACACCCACTCGTCCTTCTCTTCCTCCCTACTCCTCTCTTTCTCATCTAAGGGAGAGAGTTGTGTGTTTCATCTATGATCCCCCCCCCCCCTCCATCTCTCTTCTCTCAGTGGGTGAGGATCTAAATTCTCTGCATGGTGTGAATGGTCCTCTGCCCGCCTGCGGCTGTTTGGATAGGAATGATCATTACCACTCTCTGCAGTCTGTCCGTCTACACACATCACATGCATTTCAATGGACACACAGATGGGAGTGTTCCCAGTCCAGTGCCCACCCTAACACATTGATTTCAATGGACCTTCATATGGGAGTTTGCCCAGCCCTGTTCCCACATAGGGGGCCTCTCTTTTGGGTATAAGCCCACCAGGTCTACCCTTGACAGAGGAGAAATGATTGGGGTGTTTTAGGGGGTGATCATGACAGTTGACATTCTTAATGGCCTTTCTCCTGCTTCCTTTTGAAGGGAAAATACTCTTCTGAATTGTAAAACCAGTTTTGGTCAGTTGGATAACGCTTTACTGTCCCAAAGCAAGTGTAAGCTTTGTAAGCTTTGAACTACCCAGTGTGCCCACATACAGTACATAACACCACAGGCAAGATGTGTCATTTTCTGTAGACAGAGTATTGCAGTTTGACTACATCACACTTGAGCTGGATATTGGTTCTCTCTTCTTCTCTGTTGTCCCAAATGGCACCCTACTTCCTACATTGTGCACTACAGGCCCATAGGGCTCTGGTCTTTTTCTCCCTGTTGTAAGCGTGAAGGAAAGATATTAGAAGTGGACGAGATCAAAAGCTTATCAAACGGCTTCAGGGAACTCTACCCTGGCCTAGGCTTGTGTCCCAAATGGCACCCTATTCCCTTTATAGTGCACTACTTTTGAGCTGGGCCTATTTGGGTCTGGACAAAAGGAGTGCACTATATGGTGCCATTTGGGATGCAGGCCTAATAATTCAACTCCAGACCTGCATAAATGAGCAACCCTGCCGCCTTCTTTGGCGTAAAGAACATCTTCTGTAACTCATTGTAACTCCCTCTTAGCAGCTCAGCCAAGCAACCCCAGGAGGATATTATCTGAAATCCTTGAAGTACTTTATAAATTGAATGTCCTCTGTATGGTCATAATGAACATTTTTAGTTTCATTCTAAGATGACGGCAGCTACGTTTTTGCCTTTTACATTTAGCTGATGATCACAGCTTTGACAATAAAGCTAATTCAGTGGAAATACACCCAGCTCATGATATGCTGTTAAATTACACTGAGACGGCTTATCATCTTACCCTTGCTAAACCCTAAATATGGCTGCCTCTGCCTCAGGGAGGAGAATGGTAGGTAGTGCTTATAATGCCGACGGTGGGTAGTGGGACTGATGCCCTGGAGTATGCTACCATGCTCTGTAGCTCTCTCAGGTCCTCCCCCTGTAGCAACTCCCGGGACAGAAGCTCAGTGTTTTTACTGCTCTAAGAGGTGAAGAAGCGTTGGCATCTGAAGAAAGAGACCAATTCAACAACAACACACCATCTTTGATGGTCCACCTTTATAACCTGGCACCTGTCTAAACAATATCAAACATGACTTGATGTCTAGTCAACAAAACACAGCCGAGAGACAGACGGACATGCCAATTGGTCTTCCCATGCCATCTTTGTGGCACCACCTTGCCCTTGCACCGTAGCCTCCATGATGAGAATGTTCTAAGAGATAAGATCTTAGAGATCTAGACCTCCCACACTTCTTTGCTCTCTCAGTCCAATTCTGGCACATAGCTGGGGAGTCAAACCGACAGTGATGCCAATCTGTCCACTTGGCATCAGTCCCTCATAAACACTTTGACATTTCTTCAGATTCTAAGGCCTTGACCTTTAAGTCAACCGGCCAGCGTGTGCAGTGATGATGTCCATATTGCTCTCCCTGTTTTCTCCATAGTTCAAACCTCTGGTCAACATTGACAGCAGTCATTGAAAAGACCTCTGCAGTCGGTAACCAGGACGCGCTCGTCATTTGGGCTGGTTTATATTGAGAGCAGAGCTGTCCCCATGGCTTTGTCTCCAGTCCTTTACAGCAGTAGTAGCCTATGGTCCCCTAGGCTGTGTATGACCTGTCCTGTAGCAGAAGGGTCCTGCAGAGCTGTCCCTCTACCCTATACTGCTCTCCCTTTATTCACCATATTTCAAACACTGGCAGCAGTGGTGAAAAGAGCATTGCCGTCTGTAATCAGCAGATCGTCATCATCATTGTGGTTGTTTTGGTCCCGTGGGCTGTGCCGGCCAGTCCAGTCCTGCAACAGTGGTCCCTTAGGCTGTGTCTTCAGTGGTCCCTGTCCCCCTGGCCACCGCAGCAGCCTGCTATGTGTCTGCTCCTGGGGATTATGCATGTGCTGTCATGCAGGAGCTATTATAACTCTCATCGATCCTCTGTGTCCCAGAGAATAGAATTCAGTGGTGCTGCATTGATCATGCTCATTATTGGCCCAATCCCCCTGCTGCACCTACAGTCACGAACCTCACCTACACTCGGACTAAAAGGTCAAATATTGTATTACATTGAGGGACTAGCACCCCCACCTGTCTCTCTCTGTCTGTCTGTCTGTCTGTCTGTGGATTTGGCTATGGACCAACACCTTGTGCTGTAGATTTGGAAATGTGCCTTTACCAATCTTAATGCTGAACACACACACACACACTCCTTTCTCTCTCTTTCTGCGTGATGGCTTTTGGCAAACGTGCATCCGGTCCATTTGCATTCCCGTTTGGGTGGTTGGCTGGCACGCCTGCCGCCACTGTGCCGTCCCTGCTTTGAACGGGCTCCCAGATGCACTTATTCCTGCGCAGTGGTTCGTTTGGGAAACTTAGTTAATTAGTGTGTGTGTGCATCATGGCACTCATAGTAGTGGCTAATAGAATCTCCAGGCACAGACAGGAGAGGAGAGGGTTCATTATTATTCACGTAGAGTTTAGGATTCTTCCTGACACTTTCCTCCCCACTGATCTGAACTGTATCAATATTTCACTTCAAATATACATCCCACTTATTGCCCTTCATGCAAGCTTTTCATTCATATTGGTAGTGATAGATTAATTGGTTGGCCTGTCGCTCTCTTGATGTAATGTTCTTTATTGGAACGACCAGGTCCCATGTGGTCTTCTGGACCACGTTCTGACTATAGTAGGTTCCACAGGAAGTTGGTGGCACATTAATTGGGGAGGACGGTCTCGTGGCAATGGCTGGGGCGGCATAGGTGGAATGATAACAAATACATCAAACACATGGTTTCCATGTTTTTGATGTCATTCCATTTACTCCTTTCCAGCCATTATTATGATCCGTCCTCCCATCAACAGCCTCCACTGGTAGGTTTAGCATTGAATGGCGTCTTTACAGATAGCATGTTGTTCCCAGACAGACACATGATTGTACTTTTACACTGTGTCGTTGGTTGTAAAACAACCGGGTTAAACTGGATCCTGTGGCAGGATATGAGTCTGTGATTACAACATAACAACATCTCGTAGGTGATATTCTTTACGATAAGACGACAGTTCTTGATGAGTTACCTCAGGAGTCTGTCAGAGCTGCCCTGACTGTGCTCCTTTCATTGTAAACCAGTGAGTTTCAAGAGAACAATGGTAAATGTTTTTGGGGCCAGCAATAATGTGTGTTGCCATTGGACAAAAGCCATAGCTTGTTAGCGCTAAGAGCTAAGAGCTGTCTTTGGCATCTGGGAAGGGGAAGAGATGAGCCTACAGCTTGTCTCACCTCAGCGTAGAATGACAGAAACGGACCTGGGGGTGTCTGTGCTTTCTAACTCTGCTCTCCTCTGTTCTGCGCAGCTCTGCAACATTCCTGCTCTTCTCAAAGAACAGCGCCTTCAGGCCTATAGCCCAAGGGAAGAGGGGAGAGGGAAGGAGAGCAGGAGAGAGAGAGGAAGAGAGAGAGGGAAGAAGTTTCACAAGCAACTTCACATGACCAACAGTGCAGTTTTAAGAAAAATAAGAGTTAATACAAATATTTACTTTATGAACTAAAGTAAAAAATAAAAGAGCAACAATAAAATAATAATAACTAGGCCATATACAGGGGGTACCAGTACTGAGTCAGTGTGTGGGGCTACAGGTTTGTTGAGGTAATTGAGGTAATACAGAGGGTAATGCGTACAGGCCAGTATATCACCGGGGCCAAGCTTCCTGCTATCCAGGACTTCTATACCAAGCGGTGTCAGAGGAAGGCCCTAAAATTTGTCAAAGACTCCAGCCACCCCAATCATAGACTGTTCTCTCTAATACCACACAGCAAGCTGTACCGGAGCGCCAAGTCTAGCTGCCAAGAGGCTTCTAAACAGCTTCTACACTCAATCCATAAGACTCCTGAAGAGCAAATCAAATGGCTACCCAAACAGGTCAGGGATGCAAAGTTGTGGAGAAGCACAGACCGGGGTTGGTTCTAAAAAAATATCAGAAACTTTGAGCATCCCACGGAGCACCATTAAATCCGTTCCAATTTTTTTTAAGAATACGCCACCTCAGCAAACCCACAAAAACTCATGGCCCAGGCAATGAGGGCATTAATGAGAGAGGCAACAAAGAGACCAAAGATAACCCTGAATGAGCTGCAAATCTCCACAGCGGAGATTGGAGTATCTGACCACTTTAAGCCGTACACTCCACAGAGCAGGGCTTTACGGAAGACTGGCCAGGAAAAAAATAAGCAAACATTTTTGGTGTTCGCCAAAATGCATGAGGGAGACTCCCCTAACATATGGAAGAAAGAACTCTGGCCAGATGAGACTAGAATTGAGCTTGTTTTTCATCAGCAGTGCCTGGGAAACTGGTCAGAATTGAAGGAATGATGGATGGCGCTAAATGCAGAGAAATTCTTGAGGGAAGCCTGTTTCAGACTTCCTGAGATTTGAGACTGGGACTGAGGTTCACCATCCAGCAGGACAATGACCCTAAGCATACTGCTAAAGCAACACTCAAGTGGTTTAAGGGGAAACATTTAAATGTCTTGGAATGGCCTCGTCAAAGCCCAGACCTCAATCCAATTGAGAATCTGTGGTATGACTTAAAGACTGCTGAACACCAGCGGAACCCATCCAACATGAAGGAGCTGGAGCAGTTTTGCCTTGATGAATAAGCAAAAATCCCAGTGGCTAGATGTCCAAGCTTATAGAGACATACCCCTAGAGACTTGCATCTGTAATTACTGCAAAATGTGGCTCTACAAGTATTGACTTTGGGGGGGTTGAATAGTTATGCACGCTCTAGTTTTCTGTTTATTTGTCTTATTTCTTGTTTGTTTCACATTAAAAAATATTTTGCATCTTCAAAGTGGTAGGTTGTGTAAATCAAATGATACCATCCCCCCAAAAATCTATTTTAATTCCAGGTTGTAAGGCAAAAAAATAGGAAAAATGCCAAGGGGGTGAATACTTTCGCAAGCTACTGTACATGTACATATTAACTCAATTACCTAGACACCTGTGCCCCCGCACATTGACCCTGTACCAGTACCTCCTGTATATAGCCCGCTATTGTTTTTTTACTGCTGCTTTTTAATTATGTGTTATTCTTATCTCTTATTTTTTGAGGGGTATTTTCTTAAAACTGCATTGTTGGTTAAGGGCTTGTAAGTAAACATTTCACTGTGTTTGGCGCATGTGACAAAATTTTATTTGAATATGTACATGTAGGTAGGGGTAAAGTGACTATGCATAGACAATAGATAATAAACTGTGAGTAGCAGCAGCAAAACAAAAGGGGGGCAATGCAAATAGTTTGGGAAGCCATGATTAGCTTTTCAGCATTCTTATGGCTTGGGGGTAGAAGCTGTTAAGAAGCCTTCGGGACCTATACTCGGCACTGCGGTAGCAGAGAAAACAGTCTATGACTAGGGTGGCTGGAGTCTGGCAATTTCTAAGGCCTTCCGCCTTGTATAGAGAGGTCCTGGATGGTAGGAAGCTTGGCCCCAGTGATGTCCTGGGCCGCATTACCCTCTGTAGCGCCTTGCGGTCAGAGGCTGAGCAGTTGCCATACCAGGCAATGATGCAACCCGTCAGGATGCTCTCGATGGTGCAGCTGTAAAATCTTTTGAGGATATGAGGACCCATGTCAAATCTTTTCAGTCTCCTGAGGGGGAATAGGTTTTGTCGTGCCCTCTTCACATCTGTCTTGGTGTGCTTAGACCATGTTAGTTTGCTGGGGATGTGGATGCCAAGGAACTTGAAGCTCTCAACCTGCTCCACTACAGCCCTGTCGATGAGAATGGGGGCATGCTCGGTCCTCCTTTTCCTGTAATCCACAATCATCTCACAGCATTCTCATGTAGGTGTTCCTTTTGTCCAGGTGGGAAAGGACAGTGTCGAGTATAATAAAGATTGTGTCATCTGTGAATATGTTGGGGAGTATGCAAAATGGAGTGCGTCTAGGGTTTCTGGGATGATGGTGTTGACGTGAGCCATGACCAGCCTTTCAAAGCACTTCATGGCTACAGACACATAGTACACATCCTGGTCATCCATCTGGCACTGAGACTTTTAAATGTTGAAATGTTTAAAGTTCTTGCTCACATTTTTTACGGCGAGCGTGATCACACAGTCGTTTGGAACAGCTGGTGCTCTCATGCATGCTTCAGTGTTGCTTGCCTCGAAGCGTGCATAGGAGCGCTGCCTCTGGATTAGCGTTTTCTTGTTTGTTTATGGCTTTGTACAGCTCATTGGGTGCAGTCTTAGTGCCAAAACTCTATTTGTTGTCTGCAGCTTATCATGACATACTCTACCTCAAGCGAGCCAAACCTTGAGGCTTCCTTAATATTTGATTTCACACACCAGCTGTTATGTTTAAATACGCTTTCAAAAGGCCAGCATGGGGATCAGTTTAGGCAGCGCACCACCATCACCAACCAAACCTCTGATCCGATAACCCCTCACTGGTGATGTGCAGGTTGACTCATAACCCGCAGTACCAATGGTTGGGTTTAGGGTCAGTAAATATTGTGTGGATGAAGGAGGGTTGAATAAAGAGAAAATAGTACCTAGATGTCCTATCCAACTTGCCAAAACAAGATACTTGTGTAGTGTTTGAAAAACGAGTTTTAATAACTCCAACCGAAGTGTATGTAAACTTCTGACTTCAACTGTGTAATTGTTGTGCAATTTATATCTATAGTCTACATTGAGGTTTTTATATAATTATTTTAGTCTCTCTGGCATTAGTGCGTAAGCCTAAGCTTTAGGGCCTAACTGTACACGCACCAAATAGCCTACATGCCAATCACCAAATGATTTTGGTAGTGGGCAGAAAAAAGGACAATAAAATACATCTGTGAATTGGAGAGTTGGAAATAAAGAGAAGAGAGATCCAGAAAAGTTATATTTGAGATTTGGTGAAGTGGTACATGAGGATGATAGCGGTCACATCACATCAAATCAAATCAAATTTTATTGGTCACACACATGGTTAGCAGATGTTAATGCAAGTTTAGCAAAATGCTTGTGCTTCTAGTTCCGATAGTGCAGTAATATCTAACAAGTAATCTAATAATTCCACAACAACTACCTAATACACACACATGTAAAGGGATGGAATAAGAATATGTACATATATATATGGATGAGCGATGGCCGAGCGGCATAGGCAAGATGCAATAGATAGTATAAAATACAGTATATACATATGAGATAAGAAATGTAAGATATGTAAATATTATTAAAGTGGCATTATTTGAAGTGACTAGTGATCCAAGTGGCCAATGATTTGAGTCTGTATGCAGGCAGCAGCCTATCTGTGTTAGTGATGGCTGTTTAACAGTCTGATGGCCTTGAGATAGAAGCTGTTTTCAGTCTCTCAGTCCCAGCTTTGATGCACTTGTACTGACCTTGCCTTCTGGATGATAGCTGGGTGAACAGGCAGGGACTCAGGTGGTTGTTGTCCTTGATGATCTTTTTGGCCTTCAAGTGACATCGGGTTCTGTTGGTGTCCTGGAGGACAGGTAGTTTGCCTCTGGTGTTGCGTTGTGCAGACTGCACCACCCTCTGGAGAGCCTTGCGGTTGAGGGCGGTGCAGTTGCCGTACCAGGAAGTGATACAGCCCAACAGGATGCTCTCAATTGTGCATCTGTAAATGTTTGTGAGGGTTTTAGGTAACAAGCCAAATTTCTTCAGCCTCCTAAGGTTGAAGAGGTGTTGCTCACAACACTGTCTGTGTGGGACGACCATTTCAGTTTGTCTGTGATGTATTCGTCCAGGAACTTAAAACGTTCCACTTTCTCCACTGCTGTCCCATCGATGTGGATAGGGGGGTGCTCCCTGTGCTGTTTCCTAAAGTCCATGTTCATCTTTGTTTTGATGACGTTGAGTGAGCAGTTGATTTCCTGACACCACCCTCTGAGTGCTCTCACCTCCACCCTATAGGCTGTCTCGTCGTTGTTGGTAATCAAGTCCACTACTGTTGTGTTGTCTGCAAACTTGATGATTGAGTTGGAGTCGTGCATGGCCACACAGTCATGGGTGAGTACAGTTGAAGATCAGCGAAGTGGAGATGTTGTTTCCTACCTTCACCATCTCAGGACGGCCTGTCAGAAAGTCCAGGACCCAATTACGCAGGGCGTGGTTGAGACCAAGGGCCTAAAGTTTAATGGTGAGCTTGGAGGGTACTATGTTGTTGAATGCTGAGCTGTAATGAATGGACAGCATTCTTACATAGGTATTCCTCTTGTCCAGATGGGATAGGCAAGTGTGCAGTGTGATGGCGATTGCATCGTCTGTGGACCTGTTGGGGCGGTATGCAAACTGAAGTGGGTCTAGGGTGGCAGGTAAGATGGAGGTGATATGATCCTTGACTAGTCTCTCTAAGCACTTCATAATGACAGAAGTGAGTGCTACTGGGCAATAGTCATTAAGTTGGGGCGGCAGGGTAGCCTAGTGGTTAGAGTGTTGGTCTAGTAACCGGAAGGTTGCAAGTTCAAACTCCCGAGCTGACAAGGTACAAAATCTGTCGTTCTGCCCTTGAACAGGCACTTAACCCACTGTTCCTAGGCCGTCATTGAAAATAAGAATTTGTTCTTAACTGACTTGCCTAGTTAAATAAAGGTAAAATAAAATAAAAAGTTCAGTAATCTTCTTGGGTACAGGAACGATGGTGGCCATCTTGAAGCATTTGAGGACAGCAGACTGGGATAGGGAGCGATTGAATATATCCGTAAACACACCAGCCAGCTGGTCTGCGCATGCCCTGAGGACACGGATAGGGATGCTGTCTGGGCCAGCAGCCTAGCAAGGTTTAACACATTTAAATGTCTTACTCACGTCGGTCACGGAGAAGGAGAGGGGGGGCACGCAGTCCTTGGTAGCGGTCCGCGTCGGTGGCACTGTATTTTCCTCAAAGTGGGCGAAGAAGGTGTTTAGTTTGTCTGGAAGCAAGACGTCAGTGTCCATGACGTGACTGGATTTGTTTTTGTAGCCCATAATTGATGGCTATGTCATGTGTGACGTTTGAGGCGCTATGCAAATTTGACAGTCACAAGACGGGGACTTAAAATAGACCTATGGCATGTCAAGGGAACTGTAGCCTACTGAAACTGAAAGCTGGACACTGACTGTAGTTCTGACCTCTCACATAGCCTTAATATTAACTTCTGTAGAATGAAGCATTTCTTGCAGTAAAATGATGCACCAAATGTAGGCAACATTTTGACTCGGGAAGAGGAGTGGAGAAATATGATTTCTTTCTTTCAGCATCTTTTGAGAATGTGAATGCTGAGTTAGATACCATCTGTCGAGGTTCTACAGAATCTTTATTAACATCATAAAAGCCAAACTGAAATCTTACCAGAAACATGTTGGGTCATTTTCACAGCTTTCTATTTCCTTACAACTGGTTAAGCTGATGTCATTTGGAAATGTTGCACCCAAAACCTTTCCAGTTTCTTTTACAGCATGTTCTTCCCGGTCCCCAAACGTCTTTGCTGCACGAAAGAAGCAGAGATAACAGAAAACTTTATAGATGTCAACTAGATTAAAGCATTCATTTGATCGATTTATGACATTATTCTGGTGAGCAACGGTTTATTTGGTCTTCTAGGGCAACATATAATGACAGACGAGAAGCTGCATGTATCTAACTATAGACTAGTTGAATAACAAATAGTCTACCAAAATGTTGGAAATTATGAGATGAAACATATCTAAATCTGGCACCCTCTGTCAAAAAAACATTTCCGCCATCTCTGACTGTAGTCTACAGCACATTTTCTATATTAGCGGGTTAGAGTTGGTTGCGGGCCTTAGATCTTCACTTTATCACATATAGTCGAGCTGTTGCTGGTGGGTTATTAGCAATTGCAGGCAGGTGAACAGGAGGTATTGTGGGAGGGGGCTGCACTCACACACAATGCATCCCACCACCAGCTCCACAGATCAATAGGATCCTGGACGTACGGGGCTAGCCATCGATCTATTTTATTCCCGTGCTCAGCCGACCCGTACGCACCAGGGCACTGGAGCGGGAAATTCTAATTATTATTAAAGCCAGCCAATTCCATTATCTGGGCAGCGGAAGAAAGGAAGGATGTGCAGTGCTGGCTTGCTCTGCGATATTGGCTCCCTTCCCTTAAAAAAGGGGGCAAAGGTTTGCCCTTTGTGGTCCGAGACAGTGGGGGAGTTATTACCCCAGTTTATCATCGTGGCCTCCGTCTCTCCTCTGCCACCTGCCACTGGGTGGCCATCTTGGATCTGATGGAGACAGGCCTAGACAGAGCTTATCTAGAAAAACAGCTGTATACATCAATATAATAGGGAACACAATTAGTGTGTTTGTGTGATCTTAGCATGTTGATGAGGGGAAAGTATTGGTGCAATAATTTCTGAATTGGCAGCAAGATTAATACAGTGCAGCTACTACAGATATTCTACCACTCATTACCAATAAAGATGAAATAATTGTGACGTTGACATAAAACAAAGGGTGTGACCATAATCTTTCAGTGTGACTGCATCTGGTGTGTTTGAGGTCCATTACTATGTTTACTATTCCTTAAGTCTGAGAGTGATAAATTAATTCAGTTCCACACAGTGTCTGACTCTTAGTGATGATTTAATGGACCTATCTGCAACAGGAAAACCCAGTAGTTCCCGGCTAAGACCAACTCTGAATTAACAGGACCCCTGCACAGTTATTAACTTTCTGTTTAAGTGGGGTTATGAAGAAACATCCCATCAACCACATTATAACATTTAGCTGCACCTGGGGAGGCCTGGCTGTTTGGAGGGATGTGATGCATTGTGTTTTAGCTAATCAGTACTATCGAGGACATGTCAGTAATACAGGTTTAATGTGTGTGAGGAATTGTAGATACCAGTACTGGGGAAGCCTGTTTGTGTGACAGGATGTGTAGCTAACGACCAGGGCTATGGAGTCTCTATGGCTACATACTAGAGGTTGACCGAATAGGATTTTTCAATGCCGATACCGATTATTGGAAGGCCATAAAAAGCAGATACCAATTAATCGGCCGATTTTTAGAAATGTATTTGTAATAATGACAATTACAACAATACTGAATGGACACTTATTTTAACTTAATATAATACATCAATAAAAATACATTTAGCCTCAAATAAATAGTGAAACATGTTCAATTTGGTTTAAATAATGCAAAATGTGTTGAAGAAATAAAAGTGCAATATGTACCATGCAAAAAAGCTAACGTTTGAGTACCTTGCTCAGAACATGAGAACATATGAAAGTTGGTGTTTTTAAGTTGTAGTTAATATAGTATGTATAGGACTATTTCTCTCTATACCATTTGTATTTCATATACCTTTGATTATTGGATGTTCTTATAGGCACTTTAGTATTGCCAGTGTAACAGTATAGCTTCCGTCCCTCTCCTCGCTCCTACCTGGGCTTGTACCAGGAACACATCGACAACAGCCACACTCGAAGCAGCGTTACCCGTCGCTCCACAAAAGCCGCGGCCCTTGCAGAGCAAGGGGAACAACGACTCCAAGTCTCAGAGCGGGTGACGTTTGAAACGCTATTAGCACGCACCCCGCTAACTAGCTAGCCATTTCACATCGGTTACACCAGCCATTAGGCTGATAGGCTTGAAGTCATAAACAGCGCTGTGCTTGCGAAGAGCTGCTGGCAAAATGCACGAAGGTGCTGTTTGAATGAATGCTTCCGAGCCTGCTGCTGCCTACCCTCACTCAGTCAGACTGCTCTATCAAATATCAAATCATAGACTTAATTATAACATAATAAAACACAGAAATATGAGCCTTTGGTCATTAATATGGTCGAATTCAGAAAATCATTTCGAAAACAAAACATTTATTTCAGTGAAATACGGAACCGTTCGGTGTGGCATCCCTAAGGTGGCATCCCTAAGGTGGCATCCCTAAGGTGGCATCCCTAAGGTGACATCCCTAAGTCTAAATATTCTTGTTACATTGTACAACCTTCAATGTTATGTCATAATTACGTAAAATTCTGGGAAATTAGTTCGCAATGAGCCAAGATGCCCAAACTGTTGCATATACCCTAATTCTGCGTGCAATGAATGCAAGAGAAGTGACACAATTTCACCTGGTTAATATTGCCTGCTAACCTGGATTTCTTTTAGCTAAATATGCATGTTTAAAAATATATACTTCTGCGTATTGATTTTAAGAAAGGCATTGGTGTTTATGGTTAGGTGCAACGATTGTGCTTTTTTCGCAAAAAGCTTTTGTTAAATCATCCCCCAGCATTGCATCGATTATATGCAATGCAGGACACGCTAGATAAACTAGTAATATCATCAACCATGTGTAGTTAACTAGTGATTATGATTGATTGTTTTTTATAAGATAATGCTAGCTAGCAACTTACCTTGGCTTCTACTGCATTCGTGTAACAGGCAGGCTCCTCGTGGAGTGCAATGAGAGGCAGCTGGTTAGAGCGTTGGACTAGTTAACCGTAAGGTTGCAAGATTGAATCCCAGAGCTGACAAGGTGAAAATCTGTCGTTCTGCCCCTGAACAAGGCAGTTAACCCACCGTTCCTAGGCCTTCATTGAAAATCAGAATGTGTTCCTAACTGACTTGCCTAGATAAATAAAGGTGTAAAATAAATAAATAAATAAAACCGGCGTCCAAAAATACCGATTTCCGATTGTTATGAAAACGTGTAATCGGCCCTAATTAATCGGCCATTCCGATTAATCGGTTGACCTCTACTACATACTCTATAAGGGAAGGTTCCCCAATCTTCACCCTGGGAGGGTTGGCGAGGCTTCTGGATGTGTGTGACCAGCACTGCTATTGAGCAGATGTTACTTCTGCTATCTATACCAGTCGCTTTCTATTCTTGTGTGTATTTCTTTCAATCTTATTGATCATATTTTTATTTCTTGTATGTATTCATTTGATTTATTATTACTGCATTGTTGAAAAGGGCTTACAAGGCAGCATTTCACTGTACTGTTTACACCTGCTGTATCCTGTGCATGTGATTTGATTAAGAAAATGGCTGAGGGAGACAAAGAAATAAGTCTGGAACAAACAGACACAGCCGAACAAGGCGAGTGATTATAGGGTCATTAAAAACCAAGCTTCCCAATGGAAATGAACTACGTGTACTCATACTCAGAGACAGATACACAGAGACAGACAGACATATTCACTCACTCACTGACTTGTCTCCTGGCATTGGATGAGAGTTATTTACGATTGGCCCTGACAGACCTGCCAGACAGAGACATAGAGAGGATGATGTGTCCAGTGTTTGAATGTGTTAGTAAATGTCATAGACAGGGTGTCTCAGTGACTATGTTAAATATTTTTCTATCCCCCAAGTCTCTTCTTTTAATATGTAGGAGTATGATTCATAATCATAAATTCAATTTTGTCAAACAGTAGACTTATAAAATGTGTTTTTTCAAGGAAGGAACATAACTTGTGAATAAACACTAGCATTGGTAGCATTGACAGAAAAGCTATTTTACATTTTTCTAAACTTTTGTGTATATTTTATGATCATATGTTTTGTAATTCAGTATTTTATTGTGTTTTGTATTGATGTATGTTTGTATTATGCGGGGCTCATTTGAAACAGAGACTTGGTCTTAATATGACACCCTGCCTCGCCTGGTTCACCAACTACTTCTCAGATAGAGTTCAATGCGTCAAATCGGAAGGCCTGTTGTCCGGACCTCTGGCAGTCTCTATGGGGGTGCCACAGGGTTCAATTCTCGGGCCCACTCTTTTCTCTGTTTATATCAATCAATCGCTCTTGCTGCTGGTGATTCTCTGATCCACCTATGCAGACGACACCATTCTGTATACATCTGGCCCTTCTTTGGACACTGTGTTAACAAACCTCCAAACGAGCTTCAATGCCATACAACACTCCTTACGTGTCCTCCAATTGCTTGTAAATGCTTGTAAAACTAAAAGCATGCTTTTCAACCGATTGCTGCCCGTACTCGCCCGCCCGACTAGCATCACTACTCTGGACGGTTCTTACTTAGAATATGTGGACAACTACAATTACCTAGGTTTCTGGTTAGACTGTAAACACTCCTTCCAGACTCACATTAAGCATCTCCAATCCAAAATGAAATCTAGATTCAGCTTCCTATTTCGCAGCAAATTCTCCTCCACTCATGCTGCCAAACATACCCTTGTAAAACTGATTTTCCTACAGATTCTTGACTTTGGTGATGTCATTTACAAAATTGCCTCCAACACTCTACTCAGCAAATTGGATGTAGTCTATCACAGTGCCATCTGTTTTGTCACCAAAGCCCCATTTACTACCCACCACTACGACCTGTATGCTCTCGTTGGCTGGCCCTCGCTACATATTCGTCGACAAGCCCACTGGCTCCAAGTCATCTATAAGTCTTTGCTAGGTAAATCCCTGCCTTATCTCAACTCACTGGTCACCATAGTGTGACGACCCTCCCACTGTCCGCAGAATTATTTCTATTTGCTTTTGTTTTCCTTAACAGGATGTTGGTGAGCGGAGCTGGGAGGGTCTTCAGCAACATGGGACACACCTGGGCCCGGATGTGTCCCAGGTTAAATACACCTCTTCCCCATTCATTCAGGAGACTCTCTCCATGCAGACACACTGTTAGATTTTGGTTGTGGCATTTTTGTGGCCGTTTTGTTCGTTTGCTTTGTCACCTTTCAACACTCCTCATTATCATATTTATGCACGCGAACACTCACTTACACAACTGATTACTGACTACACACACCATTGTTAATTATATTTACGTTACTTCAGTTAATAAATATATTTTTGTTATTCCTTATCTCCACGCCAACACCTCTTTTGGCCACCTTTCCTTCCAGTTCTCTGCTGCCAATGACTGGAACAAATTGCAAAAATCACTGAAGCTGGAGACTTATATCTCCCTCTCTAACTTTAAGCATCAGTTGTCAGAGCAGCTTACCAATCACTGTACCTGTACACAGCCCATCTGTAAATAGCACACCCAACTACCTCATCCCCATATTGTTCTTTTTTAGTTTCTTTTGCACCCCAATATGTCTACTTGCACATCATCATCTGCACATCTATCACTCCAGTGTTAATGCTAAATTGTAATCTTTTCGCCACTATGTCCCATTTATTGCCTTACCTCCCTAATCTTACTGCATTTGCACACACTTTACGTATATTTTCTATTGTGTTATTGACTGTATGTATGTTTATCCCATCTGTAACTCTGTGTTGTTGTTTTTGTCGCACTCCTATGCTTTATCTTGGCCAGGTCGCAGTTGTAAATGAGAACTTGTTCTCAACTGGCCTACCTGGTTTAAAAGAACGACACCCTGTTAAAATAAAGGTTAATAATAAAAATAGTGTGTCCTGAAAACTGTCTTTTCAACTGAACTGAATCTGAGTGATTGATTGACCTCATGTCTGTCACGACTTCCGCCGAAGTTGGTCCCTCTCCTTGTTTGGGCGGCGTTCGGCGGTCGAAGTCACCGACCTTCTAGCCATCGCTGATCCACTTTTCATTTTCCATTGGTTTTGTCTTGTCTTCCATCACACCTGGTTCCTATTCCATCAATTACATGCTGTGTATTTAACCCTCTGTTCCCCCCCGTGTCCAATATGCTGTTATTTACCGGGTTTTGTTTGACCCATTTATTATATTGTTCTGTTGACGGTGGTTTATAGATATTAAATGACATCAGTTTTCGCTGTCCTGCGCCTGACTTCCCTGCCGCCAGTATGCACCTCACTACAATGTCTGTCTTCAAGTGGCATATGATGTGGTTGTTTCAGTCCACTTTGACATTTATCCTCAAGTGGATGTGTGTACAAAATGTGTGTGTGTCTCTGAGTGTGTGTGAGGTAAGGTGAGGTGGTGAGCAGTCTAGGTCAGCAGACCCTAAACACATTTACAGCAGAACAGTAGTTCAGGGAGCATTAATGGAGAGACTTCCCTCTCTTCCTTTTCTCCTCTCCTTCCTTCTATCTTATTCCCATCACACATGACAGAATAGCCAATACTGAGATGGTGGGAAAATTAAGTTAATTTGAATCAATAGCCGGCAGCTCTATAGTGGATAGTAGAGGCCTGGAGTATCCACCCACTGACTGAAGCTGAAAAATACCCTCAGCTAACTAAGTCAATTCACACACATTCCACACATGCACGCACACACGCACACACACACACATCACGCACAGATGCACACACGCACACATACTACTGACTCTACTAAACTCCAAACTAAAACAAGAGATGAGAGTTGGCCGGGGAAATACTGAGCTCTGATGGGGAGAGGACATGGGCAGGAATGGGACGTGGGGAGAGGACGTGGGGAGGGACGGGTGTGGAGATGGAGGAGGTGTGGAGGGTTGGAGAGCGAAGGGGGAAGGGGGCACACGTGGTGTGGAGGGGAGAGGTGGTGGGGTGGGAAGTGCAGAGAGTTGGGGAGTGAAGGTAGGGAGAAGGTGGGGGTGAGGTGTGGACAGGAGAGGTGGTGGGTTGGAGGTGTGGAGGGTTGGGGAGTGGAGGTAGGGGGAAGACATACCCTCAAATGCATAAACCAGGGTTTAAAAAATAGGTGTTTGGTAAAATTGTTTAGGTTAAGCTGTCACATACACATGTGGGATTGGCTACCAAATTGGTTTCATAGTGTTGCTGACATTTTTCAATGGTTCAGTGTAGCGTTGAATGTGCTTGACCCGGCTTTCCCCCCTGGGCTGTCCTGTATATGTCAGATAGAAAGGGGTCTCTTGGGGAGGCAGGAAATGCCATTTCCACAGTGATTGATTTTCTGTCTGGCTCCCCTGAAAGGGTTAAACGCTCCTGCCCTGTTACAGTATACTGCTGCCCCTGCGTAGTAAGATTGCATTTGGTTGCCAGTGCCAACTCAACTATATAACCTGTCTGTCTGGTAAAGAGCTTGCAGAGGGAGGACTAAAGAAAAAAAGAGAGAGAGATAAAGAGAGGGAGTGAACTTTCTCTGCCAGGTTGGCACCTGTCCCAGCTTTATTCAGGGTGTTTTGCTCCTTCCTGTACACCTTCACAAACGTCCCATCGTATGTTGCGGTTGTATAAACAGATTGCTTTCACACAACAACACATTGCGTCTCTTTGTATTCCTTACGCCAGATTGGTTTCATATAACAAAACACATTTGATTGTTATTTTTCCATCTGCGCTACAACACTGGTTCCCTATAACCCAACATAAGTGCATGTATTTTGTCTGGGTTTAAATAGCCAGATTGCATTGTTATATTCCTTCTTTACTAAAACACAGGTTCTCTAAGCGTCCACAGCATGTTTAAAGCTTAACAGCAGATGTAGTGTTTTACCATAGAAATATAATATCTAGAACGAACATAGAACCTATGACCATGGCAATTGGACTGGTAAACACATTACTTGAATAGGGATGCACATTCTAGTAACTCTGTGTGTGGTTATAACATAATGATATATCCTATGATAAGCTGACTATGTAAATCAGTGTTTCAACTAGGAAAGGGGGTGCATTGCTACTAGCATTAGCGCAATGACATGCTAGCTGTTCCCATAGACTTCCAACGAATGTCCATTTAAAAGCACGTCTCGGCAGAAATCTATATAAAAAGAAAACATAAGAGGTTAAATGAATATAGGGGAAACACTGTTAATGTAAAGAGTAAATAGAGAGTTTATGTTTATCCCTATAGGTCTGTAGTTGTGGCAGAGGGAAAAGGGACACAGGCCTTAGGGATCCTATTAAATAAGTAAAACATCTCTAATGCTACTCTATAAGCAATATATGGTATATGTCTCCTTGGGAAAAGTTATATAATGTGATTCTTATGCTTTCTCTTCTTGACTTTCTGTTGCAGGTAATGTGCATCTTTATTCATTCTGGGTTCTCCTTTGGACGTCTCAGACACACGGCCACTGCAGACTGCAGCACGATGAGTAACACATCGTTTTATGTTGTGGGCAATGGACATTGAAATATGCACACATGCACACAGACACTTGTGCACCACATATAGTAAACATGCACACACAGCCATGCATTAGGATCCTTACATGTAAAGATGTATTATACTGTATAACAGTGAGTCTGTCTCTCTTGGTATCAGTGTGTGTGACATCCCTGTGATGACAGCATGCTAGTGTGTCAGCCCTTTTTACTGTGTGTGTGTGTGAGTGGATGTGTCTATGCATTTATGTCCGTTTATGTATCCCTTACTGCTTTATTTACCTAATTATGCATATGTGTGTGTATGGGGTGTGTGTGTGTGTGCGTGTGTGTGTGTGTGTGTATGTGTGAGTTTTGAGAGGGTGTCTCTGTATATATGTGTGGATGACAGGCTCTGGAGGGGTGGTTGGCTGAAAGACAGTGTGTGGTAAAACAATGCATCACAGTGAAAGCCTTCATTATGTGCTCACGCCTGTCCTGTCCCTCCTGAGAGCTGGGGATATGTGATGCACTGGCAACAACCACCGGCCAGCTAACACACACCACCGTTACTGTCACTGGCCATGCATGCTGTGAAACATGGTATATTGAGATTCACTGCATGTGCAATACTCTTATATTGATGTTTGCGTTACACACATTGTTGGACAAAATGATAAGCACATGTAGACACACGCATTCAGAACCAAGTAGGCTACGTTATAACGCATTATAAGGCCGGGGATTTTAATGCAGGGAAACTGAAATCCGTTTTCACCTGCGTCAAAACTCGTCATCACCTTTACACTACACATAGAAATGCATGCAAGGCTCTCCCTTGTCCTCCCTTTGGCAAAACTGACTCTAACTCTATCCTCCTAATTCATGCTTACAAGCAAAAACTCAAGGTAACCTCTCTAAATGACTATCGCCCTGTAGCACTCACATCTGCAACCATGAAATGCTTTGAAAGGCTGGTCATGGCTCACATCAACACCATCATTCCAGACACCCTGGACACACTCCAATTAGTGCCCTCCAAGCTCATCACTAAGCTCAGGACCCTGGGACTGAACACCTCCTTCTGCAACTGGATCCTGGACTCTTGTAATTTAGTGTACAAAACATTAGGAACACTCTCTCTTTCCATGACATAGACTGACCAGGTCTATGTCATGCTTCAATAAAAAGGTCAGATGTCAGACTGCAGGGAAATCTCTGGCCTCGCTTCTGTCTGCCAAAGCTGTTCACTATCACGGTGTGTTACCGTACCGTACTGTAGAATAACCTTACTGTGTACTGTACGATCTACAGAAGGTGATGGGGCAGTGTAAGCACTGACTAGTGTCTATTATACCTCACCATATCAGTACTCACTGCCTAGAGTCTAGTATACCTCACCATATCAGTACTCACTGCCTAGTGTCTAGTATACCTCCCCATATCAGTACTCACTACCTAGCTTCTAGTATACCTCACCATATCAGTACTCACTGCCTAGTGTCTGGTATACCTCACCATATCAGTACTCACTGCCTAGTGTCTAGTTTACCTCCCCATATCAGTACTCACTACCTAGTGTCTAGTATACCTCACCATATCAGTACTCACTGCCTAGTGTCTAGTATACCTCACCATATCAGTACTCACTGCCTAGTGTCTAGTATACCTCCCCATATCAGTACTCACTACCTAGCTTCTAGTATACCTCACCATATCAGTACTCACTGCCTAGTGTCTGGTATACCTCACCATATCAGTACTCACTGCCTAGTGTCTAGTTTACCTCCCCATATCAGTACTCACTGCCTAGTGTCTAGTATACCTCACCATATCAGTACTCACTGCCTAGTGCCTAGTTTACCTCACCATATCAGTACTCACTGCCTAATGCCTAGTTTACCTCACCATATCAGCACTCACTGCCTAGTGTCTAGTTTACCTCCCCATATCAGTACTCACTACCTAGTGTCTAGTATACCTCACCATATCAGTACTCACTGCCTAGTGTCTAGTATACCTCACCATACCAGTACTCACTGCCTAGTGCCTAGTTTACCTCACCATATCAGTACTCACTGCCTAATGCCTAGTTTACCTCACCATATCAGCACTCACTGCCTAGTGTCTAGTTTACCTCCCCATATCAGTACTCACTACCTAGCTTCTAGTATACCTCACCATATCAGTACTCACTGCCTAGTGTCTGGTATACCTCACCATATCAGTACTCACTGCCTAGTGTCTAGTTTACCTCCCCATATCAGTACTCACTGCCTAGTGTCTAGTATACATCACCATATCAGTACTCACTGCCTGGTGCCTAGTTTACCTCCCCATATCAGTACTCACTGCCTGGTGCCTAGTTTACCTCCCCATATCAGTACTCACTGCCTGGTGCCTAGTTTACCTCCCCATATCAGTACTCACTGCCTGGTGCCTAGTTTACCTCCCCATATCAATACTCACTGCCTGGTGCCTAGTTTACCTCCCCATATCAGTACTCACTGCCTGGTGCCTAGTTTACCTCCCCATATCAATACTCACTGCCTGGTGCCTACATCCCCATGCCATCCAACACACTGTGGGTGTGAGTAATCACCTATGGTTTATTGTTTGTGGGGAACGTTAGCGTAATGCCCGTGAGATTATTCTCTATTTATTAGGTCACACTGCTCTGAAGGCATTAAAGTGTCAGTGTGTTGAACTGTAAATCACTATTCATGAATAACAAATGGCACCATATTCCTTAACTAGTGCACTACTTTGGACCAGGGTCCATAGGGAATAGGGTGCCATTTGGGATGACCTTATTGGAGAAGGTTTGTTAGTGAACCAAAAGTTCACACAGGTGTTGCTATCTGTACTTCACAGCAGTCCCACGTCCATTGTGTGTGTGTGTGTGTGTGTGTGTGTGTGTGTGTGTGTGTGTGTGTGTGCATGTTTAGGCTGAAGACAAATTGAAGGTTTGGTTATAGGCTCTTCAAACTGTAGGTATAACAGGCTAAAGGTGAACATACATTAGCTGAAGGGATTATCCTTTGCACTCAAAATACATCTGTTCTCCTATCCTTGTTCTGTGTCCACTAGAGTGTAACCAACATCCAGACACTAACTGCCGGTTGAGAAGATTACTTTTGTCACAGTTGCTCATGTTAAGTGTTCCAAGCATTGATAGTGTGACCATGTCATACACAACCTAATCTGGACACGATCATCCAGGTTAATGATTACCCTTGTCAGTCATTAGTCACTGATCAGAGAGCTGTTCTGGTACTCACAATATACAAGACATCACTGCATTGGTCATAAAGCACAAATCAGCCCCCTCACACACACTCATAAAAGAAACACACACACTTCATACACACGCACGCACACACACTCCTCCAGCCTGTTACACCAGTTGGAGAAGGTGGCAGATCGATCAATCTGGTCATTAAAACTTCAACACTGCACTTCATCTCACTACGTTGTTGTCTGTCGCTATGGGGACCTGGTACACCCAAGAGACGTTTTGAAGGAGTGTGTGTGTGTGTGTGTGTGTGTGTGTGTGTGTGTGTGTGTGTGTGTGTGTGTGTGTGTGTGTGTGTGTGTGTGTGTGTGTGTGTGTGTGTGTGTGTGTGTGTGTGTGTGTGTGTGTGTGTGTGTGTGTGTGTGTGTGTGTGTGTGTGTGTGTGTGTGTGTGTGTGTGTGTGTGTGTGTGTGTGTAATATCAACAGACAGGCATGGTGCAGAGCCTCAAGGCTTAGTGGGGCAGTGAAGGAGGCCAGACAGACAGACAGACAGACAGACAGACAGGCAGACAGACAGACAGACAGACAGGCTTAGACAGACAGACAGTGACAGACAGACAGACAGATAGACAGACAGACAGACAGACAGACAGACAGACAGACAGACAGACAGACAGACAGACAGACAGACAGACAGACATAATCATAGAAAATCAACTTAGAGTTGTTTGATATACAGTGTCATCATGTCTTAGAGACATTAAATATAGTTACATGATTATAAGAACTGTCTGTATTAAGTCTGGTGGCTGTACTGCAGTTTCATGTTCTTACTCACTACATTGGACAAGGACTTTGGTCTTTGTAGCAACTGATTGACCCACTACTGTTTGATAGCATGATGAAATGCAGCCTATCGTTGTGAAATATATCCATTATTGCAACCTTTTTTCCAGGTCCCCCTCGCAAAATAGTTTTCTAACCTCAAGGGTATTTTCCTGGTTAAAGGGATACTTCAGGATTTTGACAATGAAGCCCTTTATCTACTTCCCCAGAGTCAGATGAACTCGTGCAATTGTTAACTAGCGTTAGTGCAATGACTGGAAGTTTATGGGAACAGATGCTGTATGTGTGTGTGTGTGTGTGTGTGTGTGTGTGTGTGTGTGTGTGTGTGTGTGTGTGTGTGTGTGTGTGTGTGTGTGTGTGTGTGTGTGTGTGTGTGTGTGTGTGTGTGTGTGTGTGTGTGTGTGTGTGTGTGTGTGTGTGTGTGTGTGTGTGTGTGCGTACATGTGTGTGTGCGTGTGTGTGTGTGTGTACTGCATGCGTGTGTGTGTTACATCACGTCCCTGTGTGCGTGCGTGCGTAGCTGTTACATCTGTTGGTATTGCCAGTGTGACAGGGTATGAGTGTTCACTGATTTACATGAGAGCGTGATGTTACCATAGAGACAGAGAACCAGTCCAGTGACTGTTGGTGGGAGGTACATCAAACCAGTTTGGCTGACAGATAGGTGACAGGGACAGCATACTAGCAGGATCAAATATCTGTATCTGACCCTAGCTGTTATTTTCTACATCTAACAACAGTTGAATCGAGTTGTGTTCCTCCTTATTAATTCACAGCTTTCACTGTTGACATGACAGGCCGGACAAACATTGCTCTTCGATGAGAACCCAACACTTCCCCAGTGTTTCCCCAGGCACATTTTCTGGCTGGCACTCTCATTGATTGTTGTTTCTGAAAAAGTGATTTACTGACAAATATCTTCTCATAGATTGTAATGGACAGATGTATGTATAATACTTTTTGAAGGGGTGATTTATTAGACCCAAAGTAGCCTTGTGTGCCAGTTTTAAAAACTTTATAGAATGCAGAGAAACCTGTCGGAGTCCAGTGACTGTTGGTGGAAGGGAAGTGAATGATGGTAGACAGAGACAAACATCATCTTTGTTTGGAACTGACAGATTAGGGAAATGACGTGAGGGACAGCATTCTAAAATATGACCACTTAGGTTTGGATGATTGTGTTATGCTGTCACTACTTCTGTGAATATCTGAGCATTTGCATCCAAAAACAAACTGATGACTGTTTGTGAAAATGTTTCTGGTTCAAATAGCACTTTAAATCTTCCTGCTATTTATCTATAGACCCTGTTTCAACTTGTCAATTTCAAATTATTTTCTAACAAGTTTTAATTTCTAACAACAGTGTGAATCAAAGGGTTCAGGCAAACTCATTGTGTTCAGCATGTCCCTTATTAATTCACAGTCTGTTAGTAGTTGTGCTCTCAACAGAAAAGAGACAGTGGTTGGTTTACAATAGTGGTAAATTGATACAGATTGGTAATAGTGGTAACAGATTTGTAATAGTGTAATAGTGGTAATAGTGATAACAGATTGTTGTTAGTGGTAACAGTGTTAGTAGTTGTAACAGTGGTACTAGTGGTAACATTGGTAATAGTGGTAATTGTGGTAATAGTGTTAATAGTGATAACAAACTGGTAATAGTGGTAACAGTGTTAATAGTTGTAACAGTGGTACTAGTGGTAACATTGTTAATAGTTGTAACATAGTGGTAACAGGGGTAATAGTGGTAATAATGGTAGCAGTGGTGATTTTGTTAATGGGGTAATAGTGGTAACAGAGTGGTAACAATGTTAATAGAGGTAACAGTGGTTACAGTGGTAACAGTGGCACCAGCGGTAATAGTGGTAACAGTGGTAACAGTGGCACCAGCGGTAATAGTGGTAACAGTGGTAAGAGTGGTAACAGTGGTAATAGTGGTAACAGTGGTAAGAGTGGTAACAGTGGTAATAGTGTTACTAATGGTAACATTGGTAATAGTGGTAATGGTGGTAATTGTGGTAACAGATTCATAACAGATTGCATGGAGTCTAGCAGTTAAGAGGTTGGGTCAGTAACCGAAAGGTTGCTGTTTAGAATCCCCAAGCTGACTAGGTGAAAATGTGTTACCGATGTCCCCTTGAGCAAGGGACTTAACCCTCATTTCTCCTGTGAGTCACTCTGGATAAGAGTGTCTGGCAAATGAATCAAATGTAACAATTTTAAATGTAATAGTGGTAATAGTGGTAACATTGGTAATGCTGGTAATTGTGCTAACAGTGGTAAAAGTGGTAAAAGTTGTAGAGATAATAATAGTGGTAATAGTGGATAGTGGTAATATTGATAACAGTAGTAATAGTGGTAACAGTGGTAATAGTGGTAATAGTGGTAACAGAGTGGCAAGAGATTAGTAATAGTGCTAATATTGGTAATAGTGGTGGCATTGGTAACATTGGTACTAGTGGTAACAGTGGTAATAGTGATAATAGTGGTAAAAGATTGATAACATTGGTAATAGTGGTAATAATGGTAACGTTGGTTATAGTTGTGATATCGGTAACCGATTGGTAATAGTGGTAATATTGATAACAGAAGTACTAGTGGTAACAGTGGTAGTAGTGGTAACAGATTGATGACATTGGTAATAGTGGTAATAGTGATAATAGTGGTAATAGTGGTAACAGAGTGGTAACAGATTAGTAATAGTGCCAATATTGGTAATAATGGTGATATTGGTAACATTGGTAATAGTGGTAATATTGGTAATAGTGGTAACAGAGTGGTAATTGTGATAATAGCTCAGACATAGACACTAGAGAGTTCTGCGGTAATATAAAAGACTGACTACAGACTAATGTGGTATAATAGGGAATAATTTAGTTGAAGTTGTAGAATTGGACATCTGAAGGACAACCCTTCACTACCATTAAAAGGACACTCAGACCTGACTCTTACCATGCATCCCTCTATCTCTCCATCCCTCTATCCCTCCCTTATCATATCAAAGCCTACTCAGAAAAGAGCTTATGAGGACCTCCAGCACATAACAAGACTATATAATATCCTAGGTTTGGCCACTCACTTTTCAACCTCAGCTAGATAACTAGTGGAACTTGAAATGACTTAGCAGCAGTACAGTACATCTCTAAGTCTAAATGAGGGATTGTGTCCCAAATGGCACCCTACTCCCTATATAGTGTCTTATTGGCCCTGGTCAAAAGCAGTGGACTATATATGGGGGAATGTACAACTTGAGGCACACCCAGGGAGAGTTTTGGAAGGAATGTGTGGTGGAGTTGTTCATTAAATATCCCACACGCTGTTACCACCGAGAGTCCGGCCATCTCTCCCACTCCCTCACCCTCTCCTCCGTAACACAAACCAGACTTGTTCAAAGGAAGCAGCACATCAAAGACAGAGACAGCCCCCACAGGCTAGGTCGCTAAGAGATAAGTATGGACCACGTCGATCTTCCATGACCTCTCCCCCTTGGTGACCGCTGATGACCTCATCCTCATTAACGCTGACCTGCAGGGTTGCCAGGTGACCAGACGGTCATGACCCTATCAGGAGATTACAGGTTGCTAAACAAACACAAGGAAATGGGAGCAAGTTGATTGCCCAGATTCCCCAGCTACCAGGTCTAAATTGTCCAGATCTGGGCTGTTTGTCAGTGAACATCCCTGGGTGACTCTGAGCCTGGAGGTAGGCCTGTAGACCTAGAGGGCTACGATGGACTCTGGTCAAGAATAGTGCACTAAATAGGGAATATTTAGTCTCCCAGCTAGGTGGGGATATACTTTCAGGTAGACCTCCAGCTGCACGCAGAGCTTCCAGACTTTACAATAGATCAATTCCATACGTCAGCTTTGCTTTCCCCCCCCAAAACTTTCATTTGGTTACATTGAAATCAAAAATCAAATCAAATAGTGCTTGACACATTCGCTGAATACAAGAAGTGTAGAACTTACTGTGAAATGCTTATTTACAAGCCCTTAACCAACAGTGCAGTTCAAGAAAAAGTTAAGAAAATATTTAGCAAATTAACTACATTTACATTTACATTTAAGTCATTTAGCAGACTAAATAAAAAAATTATAAAAAGTAACACAAAATAACAATAACGAGACTATATACAGGGGGCACCGTTACTGAGTCAATGTGTGGGGGTACAGGTTCGTTGAGGTCATTTGTACATGGAGGCAGGGCTGAAGTGCATAGATAATAAACAGCGAGTAGCAGCAGTGTACAAAACAAATGAAGGAGGGGGTATCAATGTAAATAGCCCAGTGGCCAGGTAATAATGGTAAAAGGCTGAATCCGACATACAGTTTGGGAAGGCCTTAAGACAGGAGGGTCCCTCCCTACAACTCCTCTCAGGTGATTGTCCCAAATGGCACCCTATTCACTATATAGTGCACTGTATGGGCCCTGGTCAAAAGTCGTGCACTATAAAGTGAATATGGTGTCATTGAGGACACAACCCTCTCGTCTGCTCACCCGCCCAGAAAACCTCAAAGCAGTCATTTACTGAGAGGAGAGACAGGACTTAACAACTAGAAAAGATACATGAAGCTCTGGTATAAAAGACAGAGCCCTGAGGGAGATGGAGGGAGGAGGAGGAGAAAAAAAAGATAGATGAAAAGAAAATGGGAGGGAAAGGTAATTGTGAGGAGATCTTTTCTGGGTAATGAAGGAAGGAGTCCCCTCGTGGAGGGAAAGAGAGAGAAGGAGGGGAAGAGGGATCCAACAGAGACATGTTTTCATTTGATGGCAGGGTGCCGGTGTGTGGGTGTGTATGTCCGTGTGTGTTTCCGTGGTACCAGGGCTGTGGGACAGGTCCCAGTGTTGGAACATGCATACTCAGACCACCTCCCTAGTGAGCCCCGTTCATTCAGCCAATCAGTTGCTTCTCATTTCTGCATTACACCACTCCCAAAAGACTTCTACTGAACGAACTAAAATTAATGCTTTCAAAATGCAATTATAGAATTCAGTTATGCCGTTCATTATTGAATAAGCTCACATTTTCACACTGCCTTGAATAGTGTAGCTGGCTTGGGAAAGTATTCGAAAACTGAATAATGTTCCGGTTATTTTCTATGTTCTCCTGCTATCTGCTATTTCTACAGCCAGGAGTTTTTCCTGATGACATAACCTACCTGACCTACAAACTCTTAGACCCATGACTCCTGGCCCTAGCTATGCAAATAGTAGTGTGGGTGAAACAATTCAGGTTTATAGCCCGTTTTTGTCCCAGAATGGGATGGTCCATGGGATGCAGCCCCAAAATGTATGGTCCAGGACAACCTTCACCCATCACTCATTCATATTGTGAAGTAAAAAGACAGAGCGATCAATATATCACATTTGTTGAATGTGTTTGGGGAGAGAGGAAGACACCCCTCTGGCACTACCAGTGCTGACTGAGAGTTGTCAACATAAAGGGCTAACAACATGGAAGCAAATTGAATCATGTTTAATGATGTAATGGTGAACTAGAAATCAAATCTGATCATGTACAGTATATTGGATAGTGAATATTAGTGAGAGAGGGTGGGTAGAGAAATAATGGGTCAGTGAGAGAGAGAGAGAGAAGAGAGAGAGAGAGAGAGAGAGAGAGAGAGAGAGAGAGAGAGAGAGAGAGAGAGAGAGAGAGAGAGAGAGCGAGAGAGAGAGAGCGGGAGAGATGGATGGAGAGAGAAAGAGAGACAGGGGAGAAAGAGTGGAACAGCTGGAGAGTGCTCATTATTTTACAGGCGCATAAAATCAATTTACATGTGTGTGCTTCAGCATGACTGTGGAATATTTACATATGAGTAAACAACACTACACTAATGCGCAATTCCATGGTAACAGAATGATGCCAAGACGCAGATTTTTCACTTAAAAAAAAACAATAAATGCTACATTAAACAAACCATACAAACTATGCACATGAACGACCTTAAATAATGTCCAATGAAAATTTTACTTAAACAGATTTACTTATTATTATATATTACTTGAAGAACAGTGCAGATACAAAGTTTGGTAACAGAATGACGGCACAAACAGCACAAACCGTCATTGTGTTACCAAACTCTGCACTGTTCTCCAAGTAAATGTGGAAATTGTTAAACGTAGTCCTTGTGTATCGAGTTGCATAGTTTGTTGAACTTTGCAATAATAGTTTTTTGTTTGACACACATTTTAAAGTGAAAAATCTGAGTCTCAGCATCATTCTGTTACCTTGGAATTCCCCTCTTCGCATACTTACAAGTGCATTTGGAAAGTATTCAGACCCCTTGACTTTTTCCACATTTTGTTACATTATAGCCTTATTCTAAAAAAAAAACATGTTTTTAGGTCTACACACAATACCCCAAACAGTTTTTTATACATTTTTACAAATATAAGTATTCAGACCCTTTACTCAATACTTTGTTGAAGCACCTTTGGCAGCGATTACAGCCTCAAGTCTTCTTGGGTATGACGCTACAAGCTTGGCACACCTGTATTTGTCAGGTTGGATGGGGAGCATTGCTGCACAGCTATTTTCTCTCTAGAGATGTTTGATCGGGTACAAGTCCGGGCTCCGGCTGGGCCACTCAAGGACAGTCAGAGACTTGTCCCGAAGCTACTCCTGCATTGTCTTGGCTGTGTGCTTGGGGTTGTTGTCCTGTTGGAAGGTGAACCCTTCAACCCAGTCTGAGGTCCTGAGCACTCTGGAGCAGGTTTTCTTCAAGAATCTCTCTCTACTTTGCTCCGTTAATCTTTCCCTAGATGCTTTGTAGTCTCCCAGTCCCTGCCCCTGAGAAACATCCCACAGCATGATGGTGCCACCACCATGCTTCACTGTAGGGATGGTGCCAGGTGACACTTGGCATTCAGGCCAAAGTGTTCCATCTTGGGGGCCTCCTGAGTAATAATATAATATATGCCATTTAGCTGACGCTTTTATCCAAAGCGACTTACAGTCATGTGTGCATACATTCTACGTATGGGTGGTCCCGGGAATCGAACCCACTACCCTGGCGTTACAAGCGCCATGCTCTACCAACTGAGCCACAGAAGGACCGATGCAGTGGTCTAAGGCACTGCATCGCTGCCAAAGGTGCTGTGCCAACAGAGACTCTGGGCTCGAACCCAGGCTCTGTCGCAGCCGGCCGCGACCGGGAGGTCCATGAGGCGACGTACAATTGGCCTAGTGTCGTTCGGGTTAGGGAGGGTTTGGCCGGTAGGGATACCCTTGTCTCATCGCGCACTATCAACTACTGTGGAGGGCCAGGTGCAGTGCACGCTGACCAGGTCGCTAGGTGTGCGGTGTTTCCTCCGACACATTGGTGTCGGGATGGATGTGCACTGTGTTAAGAAGCAGTGCAGCTTGGTTGGGTTGTGTTTTGAAGGACGCAAGGATCTCGACCTTTGTCTCTCGAGAGCCCGTACAGGAGTTGTGGCAATGAGACACGACAGTAACTACTAACAATTGGATACCACGAAAAAGGGGGGTAAAAAAAAAAAAGATTTCCATCTTGGTTTCATCAGACCAAACAATCTTGTTTCTCATTGTCTGAAAGTCCTTTAGGTGCCTTTTGACAAACTCCAAGCGGGATGTCGTGCCTTTTACTGAGAAGTGGCTTCTGTCTGGCCACTCTACCATAAAGGCCTGATTGGTTGAGTGCTGAAGAGATGGTTGCCCTGCTGGAAGTTTCTCCCATCTCCACAGATTAACTCTGGAGCTCTGTCAGAGTGACCATTGGGTTCTTGATCACCTCCCTGACCAAGGCCTTGTGGACAATTAGACTTTGATTTTGCTCTGACATGCATTGTCAACTGTGTGCCTTTCCAATAGGTGAACTCCAATCAATGGAAACAGGATGTACTTGAGCTCAATTTCGAGTCTTATTGCAAAGGGTCTGAATACTTACGTAAATAGAGTATTTCTATTTTTTTTTACTATACTATTGCAAATATTCCTAAAAACCTGTTATCAATTTCTCATTATGGGGTAGTGTGTGCAGATTGACAACATCAAGACCTAAATTTAACCAGAAGAGCAACCTATTATTTAACCAATCTAGGTCTGGTTGTCGTCAAGTCCTTTCGAGTTCGGTCTAATAGTCCTCTGGTTCGGTCTAATTGTCTTCTGGTTCGGTCTAATTGTCTTCTGTTTCGGTCTAATTGTCCTCCTGTTCGGTCTAATTGTCCTCTGGTTTCGGGTCTAATTGTCTTCTGGTTCGGTCTAATTGTCCTCTGTTTCGGTCTAATTGTCCTCTGGTTCAGTCTAATTGTCCTCTGGTTCAGTCTAATTGTCCTCTGGTTTGGTCTAATTGTCCTCTGGTTCGGTCTAATTGTCCTCTGGTTCGGTCTAATTGTCCTCTGGTTCGGTCTAATTGTCCTCTGGTTCAGTCTAATTGTCCTCTGGTTTGGTCTAATTGTCCTCTGGTTTGGTCTAATTGTCCTCTGGTTCGGTCTAATTGTCCTCTGGTTCGGTCTAATTGTCCTCTGGCTCGGTCTAATTGTCCTCTGGTTCGGTCTAATTGTCCTCTGGTTTGGTCTAATGGTCCTTTGGTTCGGTCTAATTGTCCTCTGGTTCGGTCTAATTGTCCTCTGGCTCGGTCTAATTGTCCTCTGGTTCGGTCTAATTGTCCTCTGGTTTGGTCTAGTGGTCCTCTGGTTCGGTCTAATTGTCCTCTGGTTCCTCTAATTGTCTTCTGGATCGGTCTAATTGTCCTCTGGTTCGGTCTAGTGGTCCTCTGGTTCGGTCTAATTGTCCTCTGGTTCGGTCTAGTGGTCCTCTGGTTCGGTCTAATTGTCCTCTGGTTCGGTCTAGTGGTCCTCTGGTTCGGTCTAATTGTCCTCTGGTTCGGTCTAGTGGTCCTCTGGTTCGGTCTAATTGTCCTCTGGTTCGGTCTAATTGTCCTCTGGTTCGGTCTAGTGGTCCTCTGGTTCGGTCTAATTGTCCTCTGGTTCGGTCTAGTGGTCCTCTGGTTCGGTCTAATTGTCCTCTGGTTCGGTCTAATTGTCCTCTGGTTTGGTCTAGTGGTCCTCTGGTTCGGTCTAATTGTCCTCTGGTTTGGTCTAGTGGTCCTCTGGTTCGGTCTAATTGTCCTCTGGTTTGGTCTAGTGGTCCTCTGGTTCGGTCTAATTGTCCTCTGGTTTGGTCTAGTGGTCCTTTGGTTCAGTCTAATTGGCCTCTGGTTCGTTCGGGTCCGGGGTCCAACTTTTTGGACCTGAAAAGAACTCTTGTCTACATGTTAGATTGAATAGTTTTCTTCTCAATCAATTTGAAAAAATATACCAATCCTCCATTGTTAGCACAATGGAAAGGTCAAATTCTTTATTATTTAAATGTTGGAAGTGCATGGGCGACAGAGAGAAACAAAATGGTGCAGTTTGAGGTCATGTGGTGGAGAGAGATGCAATGCTAGAGATGGATGTGTGAGAGGGTGGGTCTGGGTTGTGGGTGTTTGTTGGTGGATGTTTTGTATTGTAAAAAAATACCACAAATGATCTACAAATTGTCCAAAAAACGAAATAAAATGAATAGTGTCTTCAGCATAGACATAGATACTGCCCCAGGACACAATGGCCCTGGGCTGATGGAGAGGGAGCTGAGAGCATCACACACACACACACACACACACACACACACACACACACACACACACACACACACACACACACACACACACACACACACACACACACACACACACACACACACACACACACACACACACACACACACACACACAGGCGGCATGCAGGAACGCTCACGGACCCACACACACACAGCTTATTGAGGCTGTTTTCATTGAACAACAAGCCATGAGCTGATTTGTTCATCGCCCTGTGACTATCACTCCCACAATGTAACACTCATTACCTCATTCAATGCCATCGATGAAGAGAGAACCCTTTCTCTTCCCTCTGTCACTATATCTCACCCTCCCTCCCCACTCTCTCTCTTTCACTCTCTCTCTCCTGTTGTCTGTCGCTGTCTCTCGCTGTCTCCATCTTTCTCTCCATGTCTCTCCCTGTCTCTATCACACAATGCCTATTTTCTTTATAGGTTCTGAGTAATGTCCCTATTGTACACATCCACATTGTCCTGCGACTAGTGTCCGGCCATGCGACAACCTTCCCACTCGACCCCATCCCCTCCTTCTCCAGACCATCTCTGGAGACCTTCTCCCATTTCTCACTTTCCTCATCAACTCATCCCTGACCACAGGCTGCATCCCCTCTGACTTCAGCATGGCCAGTCACTCCCCTCCTCAAGAAACCAACACTCTACCCCTCTGGCGGCAAAAACTACAGACCGGTATCCCTTCTTTCTTTTCTTTCCAAAAACTTGAGCGTGCAGTCTCTGACCAACTCTGACGTTATCTCTCTCAGAACGATCTTCTTGACCTGCACCAGTCAGGCTTCAAAGCGGCGCACTCAACTGAGACTGCTCTTCTCTGTGTTACGGTGGCTCTCTGCACTGCCAGAGCTGACTCTGTCTCCTCTGTTCTCATCCTCCTAGATCTATCCACTGCCTTCTACACCGTGAACCATCAGATCCTCCTCTCCACCCTCTCAGGGTTGGGCGTCTAAGGCTCTGAACACTCCTGTATTCCATTCTCGCTGGCATGTTGCGCCTTCCAGGTGGAGTGGAGAGGATCTGTGTCTGCACCACGTGTTCTCACTGATGGTGTCACCCAAGGCTTGTTCCACGCCCTCTCCTCTTTTCTCTACACCAAGCCACTCGACTCTGTCATATCCTCACATGGTCTCTCCTATCATTGCTATGCGGATGACACTCAACTATTCTTCTCCTTCCCCCCTTCTGTCACCCAGGTGACGACACGCATCTCAGCTTTGATGTCGGCCCATCACCTCAACCTCGACAAAACGGAGCTGATCTTCCTCCCAGGAAAGGCCTGCCCGCTCCAAGACCTCTCCATCACAGATGACAAACTCCAGGTTGTCCCCCTCCCAGAGTGCAAAGAACCTTGGTGTGACCCTGGACAATACCCTGTCATTCTCTGCAAACATCAAAGCAGTGACTGGCTCCTGCAGATTCCTGCTCTACAACATCTGTAGAGTTTGACCTTTCCTCACACAGGACGAGGCACAGGTCCTAATCCAGGCACTTGTCTCCCGTCTAGACCAAGGGTTCCCAAATGTATTCACCTTCCTGCATTGGGACCCCCCCGCCCATCTTTCGAAAACATCTGCAACACTACCTCTGAATTTAAAAAATCTTAAATAACTCTCCCGACGCCCCCCGTTCTTGTCTCACCTTGCTATCTTAACATGAATGCACTAATTACAAGTAACTCTGGATAAAAGTGACTTCTAAATTAAGCTGATCTCCCTCTCCTCTGGTCACGTGGATCTGTCTGCCTGTCTGTCTGTGTTTAGCGTGCAGGGAAATAAAGGCAGGTCATAAGGCCTGATTTGAACCAAGCAGCTCAGTGACATTAGGGACTTTAAGCTCACACACATACACATGAGCAGGTGAGCGCGCACACAAACGTACACACACACACACACATACACACACATAAGCAGGCGAGCGCGCACACAAACGTACACACACACATACATGAGCAGGCGAGCACACACACAAATGTACACACACATGAGCAGGCGATCGCACACACAAACATACACACACACACATGAGCAGGTGAGCACACGCACAAACGTACACACACACACACAACCACTGACGCCTGTCTTTATATTATATGCCTGGGTTTTGAGGGGATTTTATGCAAAATACACACACACATTCACAAGTACAAACACACAGACACAAACACACACACACACACACACACACACACACACACACACACACACACACACACACACACACACACACACACACACACACACACACACACACACACACACACACACACACACACACACACACACACACACACACACATCCTCTGCATAGTGCATTTCTGTCAGTATTGTGTCAGTATTTAAGTCCCCGGCACCCATCAGACAGACACTGGTCTCAGGATATAGAGGTGATCAAGAAGGCTTGTCCATTCTGCCCTCTGAGCCCTGATGAGCCTACTAATACTCAAAGTAATTAACACTCATCTGGAGCCTCCAGGGTTCATTCCAAATGGCACCCTATTCACTATATCGTGCACTACTTATGACAAGAACCCTATGGATCCTGGTTAAAATTAGTCAAAAGTAGTGCACAATATAGGGAACAGGGTGCCATTTAGAATGTAGACTTGGAGTCTCTGGGCTAATACAGACAGGCGAGGTGCAAGGATATAATCCTCAACCACAGCCAAAGCCCCAGCTGCTGTCATGTCTTGCAGGGAGGACTCAGGTGTGAGACTAGGCCCCCATCCTGTCTGCCCGTCCTACACTCTGCTCTGGAGATTAGCTAGGGTGCTCTGCGTCAGCTCTGAATTCTCTCCTGACTGACACACACACACACAAACACATACAGGTGAGTGACAGTTTGATCTGCGAGGCGGGTCTATTGGCGTGGACCGGCCTGTGTCATCCCTCTCATTAAGGCAGGTGGTCGGTCGACTTTCCCACCCTCCTCCTCCTCCTCCCTCCTTGTTCCACCAGCTCCTCTGTCCTCTACTCCTCATCCCCCTCTTCTTTCCCCCTGCTAACTAGCCTTAATAATGGCTCTCTCATTGCCATAGCAATGTCAGGGCACAGGGTAGAGACAAGGCCTGGACACACAGACCATAGTTATGCTAGATAAATAATCTGCACTGTGGATGTTGGTTTAGGTTGGATCTTCTCTAATCAATGTATTATATTAAATGTTTAATCAAAATGACTATTGCCCTACTGAATAAAACAGCATAGAACAGAATACATTTCAAGCCGGTCCATGCTGGTATTTGCTGGTCTATGCTGGTCAGTGCTGGTCAGATGCTGGTCTATGCTGGTTGACCAACATGATTTAACTAGTCAAGCTGGCCTGACCAGCATGGTCTAGCTGGTTATGCTGGTTTACCAGCATGGTCCAGCTGATTTTGCTTGTGACCAGCCTTCTGGTGACCAGCCAGTTTTGGACACTGGTGACCAGCCTTCACTGTGTTTTGGACACTGGTGACCAGCCTTCACTGTGTTTTGGACACTGGTGACCAGCCTTCACTGTGTTTTGGACACTGGTGACCAGCCTTCACTGTGTTTTGGACACATACCAGCTCATGCTGGTGATGCTGGTGATCAAGCTGGTCTATGCTGGTCCAGCATGGTCCAGCAGCTGGTCAAGCTGGTCTGACCACACGTATCATTATCATATTTCCCAGCATGCTCTATTTCAGTAGATTTTTTTTGTTTCAATATCTTTTTAGTTTTTTTGCATGCATTGATTAATTAATTAATCTTATGCTACATAAAGATAAATAATATACATTTTTCTAAACTAATCCAATCAGTTATTTGGGTTTATTGCAACTGTTGTGGCGAGTGGCACAGCAGTCTTAGGCACTGCATCTCAGTGCTAGAGGCGTCACTACAGACCCTGGTTCGATTCCACAACCGACCGTAATTGGGAGTCTCATAGGGCGGCACACAATTGGCCTAGTGTCTTCCGGGTTGTGGTTTGGCCGAGGTAGGCTGTCATTGTGAACAAGAATTTGTTCTTAACTAGCTAGCAAAATAAAGGTTAAATAAAATAAATACTGAAATGGTTGTTTCTCTTTCTAACCCTGGCAATCATTCTTAATGAATGTTGTAGGATATCCTCACTCTGGTTGGATTCAAATATGTATTGAACATCACTTTGCAAGCTGGCACAATGTGACTTGTTGCTGGTTTTGCTGGTGACCAATGTCCAAAATACAGTAAAGGCTGGTCACCAGCGAAAACACAGAACAGGCTGGAAAACAGCAAAAATACAGAGAGGGCTGGTAACCAGCAAACACAGCGAAGGCACCACGAAAACACAGCAAATGCTGGTCACCGGCAAAACACAGCGAAGGCACCATGAAAACACAGCAAAGGCTTGTCACCAGCCAAACACAGCAAAAGCTGGTCAGCAACAAAACACAGCGAAGGCTGGTCACCAACAAAACACAGTGAAGGCTGGTCACCAGCCAAACACAGCAAAAGCTGGTCAGCAACAAAACACAGCGAAGGCTGGTCACCAACAAAACACAGCGAAGGCTGGTCACCAGCCAAACACAGCAAAAGCTGGTCAGCAACAAAACACAGCGAAGGCTGGTCACCAACAAAACACAGTGAAGGCTGGTCACCAACAAAACACAGCGAAGGCTGGTCACCAACAAAACACAGTGAAGGCTGGTCACCAACAAAACACAGCGAAGGCTGGTCACCAACAAAACACAGTGAAGGCTGGTCACCAATAAAACACAGCGAATGCTGGTCACCAACAAAACACAGTGAAGGCTGGTCACCAACAAAACACAGCGAAGGCTGGTCACCAACAAAACACAGTGAAGGCTGGTCACCAACAAAACACAGCTAAGGCTGGTCACCAACAAAACACAGTGAAGGCTGGTCACCAACAAAACACAGCGAAGGCTGGTCACCAACAAAACACAGTGAAGGCTGGTCACCAACAAAACACAGTGAAGGCTGGTCACCAACAAAACACAGCGAAGGCTGGTCACCAACAAAACACAGTGAAGGCTGGTCACCAACAAAACACAGTGAAGGCAGGTCACCAACAAAACACAGTGAAGGCTGGTCACCAACAAAACACAGCGAAGGCTGGTCACCAACAAAACACAGCGAAGGCTGGTCACCAACAAAACACAGTGAAGGCTGGTCACCAACAAAACACAGTGAAGGCTGGTCACCAACAAAACACAGCGAAGGCTGGTCACCAACAAAACACAGTGAAGGCTGGTCACCAACAAAACACAATGAAGGCTGGTCACCAACAAAACACAGTGAAGGCTGGTCACCAACAAAACACAGCGAATGCTGGTCACCAACAAAACACAGTGAAGGCTGGTCACTAACAAAACACAGCGAAGGCATCAAGAAAATACAGCGGAGGCTGGTCACCAGAAAAACGCAGCGAAGGCTCCACGAAAACACAGCAAAGGCTCCACGAAAACACAGCAAAAGCTCCACAAAACACAGCAAAGGCACCAGGAAAACACAGCAAAGGCACCAACAAAACACAGCAAAGGCTGGTCACCAAAACACAAAACACAGGAAAACACAGCAAAGGCACCAGGAAAACACAGCAAAGGCTCCACGAAAAAAACACAGCAAAGGCACCAGGAAAAACACAGCAAAGGCACCAGGAAAACACAGCGAAGGCTCCACGAAAACACAGCAAAGGCTCCACGAAAACACAGCAAAGGCACCAGGAAAACACAGCAAAGGCACCAGGAAAACACAGCAAAGGCTCCAGGAAAACACAGCAAAGGCACCAGGAAAACACAGCAAAGGCACCAGGAAAACACAGCAAAGGCTCCAGGAAAACACAGCAAAGGCACCAGGAAAACACAGCAAAGGCACCAGGAAAACACAGCAAAGGCACCAGGAAAACACAGCAAAGGCACCAGGAAAACACAGCAAAGGCACCAGGAAAACACAGCAAAGGCACCAGGAAAACACAGCAAAGGCACCAGGAAAACACAGCAAAGGCTTGTCACCAGAAAAACCCAGCGAAGGCTCCACGAAAACACAGCAAAGGCACCAGGAAAACACAGCAAAGGCACCAGGAAAACACAGCAAAGGCTTGTTACCAGAAAACACAGCAAAGGCTGGTCACCAACAAAACACAGTGAAGGCTGGTCACCAGGAAAACACAGCAAAGGCTTGTTACCAGCAAAACACAGCAAAGGCACCAGCAAAACACAGCAAAGGCACCAGCAAACACAGCAAAGGCTTGTTACCAGCAAAACACAGTGAAAACAAAACACAGTGAAGGCTGGTCACCAAAAAACCCAGCGAAGGCTGGTCACCAGGAAAACACAGCAAAAAACACAGTGAAGGCACCAGTCACCAACAAAACACAGCAAAGGCACCAGGAAAACACAGCAAAGGCACCAGGCTTGGCACCAGGAAAACCAGCAAAGGCTCCACGAAAACACAGCAAAGGCACCAGGAAAACACAGCAAAGGCACCAGGAAAAC